>NW_026856931.1:0-78877 GCF_026571515.1 Ruditapes philippinarum | reverse complement strand
GCTCCTTGCCATTGGTTCTTGTTGCTGGGTCATGTGGGGGTTGCGTTCATTGAACGCCGCCTTTCCTTGATGATCTTGTTTATCATATTTTACTTGGGGACCATACGCCGCTTTTCATAGATTGGCATTACTGTGTCACATTGAAGGTTCCATGATAACCGCCGTATGAAAATCTGGAAACAAAGTGATCCCTCGGAAGCATTAATCACAACAAAATTACAAGAGAATTGCAGACTCGGTTCGATTGAGTCTGTACATGAGGGATAATGAATACGTGCAACATCCCTCACGCCCCCTAGCACCGGCTTGAGTGGTACTCAATTCTCAAAATAGATAAATACAGAATCCCTAAAGAAAGCCCAACACGGCAAAATTGAAAATGTTGCAGGCTCGGTTTGATTGAGCCTGTTCAACACTCAATAGTGCTGGCATCAATGATCCCGAAGGACCAGAAAAATATAACAACACTGAAGTGAAGTACGGGGCAACTTTTTACAGCTGCCACACAGCACTGGACACCTGCTGTTGTGAAGTATAAAAATCTGGAAACAAAGTGATCCCTCGGAAGCATTAATCACAACAAAATTACAAGAGAATTGCAGACTCGGTTCGATTGAGTCTGTACATGAGGGATAATGAATACGTGCAACATCCCTCACGCCCCCTAGCACCGGCTTGAGCGGTACTCAATTCTCAACACTTAATAGTGCTGGCATCAATGATCCCGAAGGACCAGAAAAATATAACAACACTGAAGTGAAGTACGGGGCAACTTTTTACAGCTGCCACACAGCACTTGACACCTGCTGTTGTAAAGTATAAAAATCTGGAAACAAAGTGATCCCTCGGAAGCATTAATCACAACAAAATTACAAGAGAATTGCAGACTCGGTTCGATTGAGTCTTTACATGAGGGATAATGAATACGTGCAACATCCCTCACGCCCCCTAGCACCGGCTTGAGCGGTACTCAATTCTCAACAATACATCTGCGGATGTTTCAAAATTTCACCATTTTCGTGTTTACTTTTATATGTTTCTATATGATTATTTTAGTGTTGCGTTCATTGAACGCCGCCTTTTCTTGTTGATCTTGTTGAGAATTGAGTACCGCTCAAGCCGGTGCTAGGGGGCGTGAGGGATGTTGCACTTATTCATTATCTCTCATGTACAGACTCAATCAAACCGAGTCTGCAATTCTTATGTAATTTTGTTGTGATTAATGCTTCCGAGGGATCACTTTGTTTCCAGAATTTTGTTTATTATATTTTACTTATTTCACCTTTTGTAACCATAACAACTGTTAGAATTTCACTTGGCGGGGATTCATTTTATTTACACTATAGGAACATGGTGGGGCTAAGAGCGAGGTTTGGTGCACCATTTACCGGTTTAAACTCCCATTTACCGGTTTAAACTCCCAAGCAGTATTTTGTCTTTTGACGTCTTATCTGTGATACGCAGGCTTCATAACCTCTGATCCCCTTTCAAAATTCCATTTTATTTAGTGCCGCCCATTGTTTTCTCGTTTAGGGCACAAGCTTTTTATTACTTGGGGACCATACGCCGCTTTTCATGGAATGGCACTACTGTGTCACATTGAAGGTTCCATGATAACCGCCGTATGAACACATCTGCGGATGTTTCTAAATTCAAAATTTTACTATTTCATGTTTAAATGTTGAATTCTGCTTAAGCCGGTGCTAGGGGGCGTGGACGGTAACTTGCACTTTCCAGTACCGTCCATGAACAGGCTCAATCAAACCGAGCCTGCAACATTTTTAATTTTGCCGTGTTGGGCTTTCTTTAGGGATTCTGTATTTATCTATTTTATGCTGCTGACCGTTCCAAGGCGGCGCCCCTCTGTGTTCTTCAGATGTTTGTCTATGTTGTTTGATACTGTTTCGGTGACACTTTTGTGTCTCTTGTTGTTTTCTCGTCTACGGTAAGTTTCTTCCCCTTTGCCCCTATTTTTTAATTATTCTATTTATTTCCCCTCCCCGGGTCTCGTGTCCCCTTCCCCTGTGCGTTTTGACTTCATGGGCCTAATATTCAATCATTTGTTTGTTTTCTTTTACTTCCTTATCAGTTTCTTATTATTTATTCTTAGGTAGTGGTTTGCCTGCCCGTGCACTGTCTTGTGCCCTTCCCTGTTTTTGTTTGGGGTCCTCCTGGGCTCCTTGCCGCTGGCTCTTGTTGCCGGGTCGGGTGGGGGCTGCGTTCATTGAACGCCGCCTTTCCTTGGTGATCTTGTTTGTCATATTTAATTGAGCCTGTTCATGGACGGTACTGTCAAGTGCAAACTACCGTCCACGACCCCTAGCACCGGCTTAAGCAGAATTCAACATTTAAACAGGAAATGGCAAATTTTGAATTTAGAAACATCCACAGATGTGTTCATACGGCGGTAATCATGGAACCTTCAATGTGACACAGTAGGGTCATTCCATGAAAAGCGGCGTATGGTCCCCAAGTAATAAGATAGATAAATACAGAATCCCTAAAGAAAGCCCAACACGGCAAAATTGAAAATATTGCAGGCTCGGTTTGATTGAGCCTGTTCATGGACGGTACTGGAAAGTGCAAGTTACCGTCCACGCCCCCTAGCACCGGCTTAAGCAGAATTCAACATTTAAATATGAAATAGTAAGATTTTGAATTTAGAACATCCGCAGATGTGTTCATACGGCGGTTATCATGGAACCTTCAATGTGACACAGTAGTGCCATTCCATGAAAAGCGGCGTATGGTCCCCAAGTAATAAAAAGCGTGTGCCCTAAACGAGAAAACAATGGGCGGAACTAAATAAAATGGAATTTAGAAAGAGGATCAGAGGTTATGAAGCCTGCGTATCACAGATAAGACGTCAAAAGACAAATTTAAAAAGCAGGCAACATATCCTAAGGGTGATTCAACATTATTCAAGTAGGAATATTGGAACCACCCAACTAGAAAATGCCGAAAAGTTGAAACTAAAAATACCACAAGCACAACAATAATGTCGTGCTGAACGATCTTCAAGGATCGAAAATATAACATCATTGATTAAATGTACGGGGAGACTTTTTACAGCCGCCACACGGCACAAATAACACGGCACAAATAAAGCGTGCGCCCTAAACGAGAAAACAATGGGCGGAACTAAAGAAAATGGAATTTTGAAAGAGGATCAGAGGTTATGCAACATTTTCATTTTGCCGTGTTGGGCTTTCTTTAGGGATTCTGTATTTATCTATTTTTATGATCACATCAGTGTTATTTGTGCCGTGTGGCGGCTGTAAAAAGTCTCCCCGTACATTTAATCAATGATGTTATATTTTCGATCCTTGAAGATCGTTCAGCACGACATTAGTGTTGTGCTTGTGGTATTTTTAGTTTCAACTTCTAAACCAATCAAACCGAGTCTGCAATTCTTATGTAATTTTGTTGTGATTAATGCTTCCGAAGGATCACTTTGTTTCCAGATTTTTGGCACTTTCTAGTTGGGTGGTTCCAATATTCCTACTTGAATAATGTTGAATCACCCTTAGGATATGTTGCCTGCTTTTTAAATTTGTCTTTTCACGTCCTATCTGTGATACGCTCTGCTTAAGCCGGTGCTAGGGGGCGTGGACGGTAACTTGCACTTTCCAGTACCGTCCATGAACAGGCTCAATCAAACCGAGCCTGCAACATTTTCAATTTTGCCGTGTTGGGCTTTCTTTAGGGATTCTGTATTTATCTATTTTAAGATCACATCCGTGTTATTTGTGCCGTGTGGCGGCTGTTAAAAGTCTCCCCGTACATTTAATCAATGATGTTATATTTTCGATCCTTGAAGATCGTTTAGCACGACATTATTGTTGTGCTTGTGGTATTTTTAGTTTCAACTTTTCGGCATTTTCTAGTTGGGTGGTTCCAGTATTCCTACTTGAATAATGTTGAATCACCCTTAGGATATGTTGCCTGCTTTTTAAATTTGTCTTTTGACGTCTTATCTGTGATATGCAGGCTTCATAACCTCTGATCCCCTTTCAAAATTCCATTTTATTTAGTTCTGCCCATTGTTTTCTCGTTTAGGGCACACGCTTTTTATTACTTGGGGACCATACGCCGCTTTTCATGGAATGGCACGGAAGTGTCACATTGAAGGTTCCATGATTACCGCCGTATGAACACATCTGCGGATGTTTCTAAGTTCAAAATTTTACTATTGCATATTTAAATGTTGAATTCTGCTTAAGCCGGTGCTAGGGGGCGTGGACGGTAACTTGCACTTTCCAGTACCGTCCATGAACAGGCTCAATCAAACCGAGCCTGCAACATTTTCAATTTTGCCGTGTTGAGCTTTCTTTAGGGATTCTGTATTTATCTATTTTCATAACCTCAGATCCCCTTTCAAAATTCCATTTTATTTAGTTCCGCCCATTGTTTTCTCGTTTAGGGCACACGCATTTTTTTACTTGGGGACCATATGCCGCTTTTCATGGAATGGCACTACCGTGTCACATTGAAGGTTCCATGATAACCGCCATATGAACACATCTGCGGATGTTTCAAAATTCTAAATTGTACCAGTTCATGTTAAATGTTGAATTCTGCTTAAGCCGGTGCTAGGGGGCGTGGACGGTAACTTGCACTTTCCAGTACCGTCCATGAACAGGCTCAATTAAACCGAGCCTGCAACATTTTCATTTTGCCGTGTTGGGCTTTCTTTAGGGATTCTGTATTTATCTATTTTTATGAAGGCTGCATATCACAAATGAAACGTCAAAAGACAAAGTTAAAAAGCAGGCAACATATCCTAGGGGTGTTTCAACATTATTCAAGTAGGAATATTGGAACCACCCAACTAGAAAATGCCAAATAGTAAAAACTAAATATACAACAAACACAACAATAATGTCGTGCTGAACGATCTTTAAGGATCGAAAATATAACATCTCTGATTGAATGTGCGGGGCGACGTTTTACAGCCTACACACGGCACTCACAACGCTGATGTGGCGATAACATAGAGAAAATAAAAATCCCTAAAGAAAAAAAAAATCTGGAAACAAAGTGATTCCTCGGAAGCATTAATCACCACAAAATAGATAAACAGAATCCCTAAAGAAAGCCCAACATGGCAAAATTGAAAATGTTGCAGACTCGGTTTGATTGAGCCTGTTCATGGACGGTACTGGAAAGTGCAAAAAATATGAAAAACAAGATCAACAAGGAAAGGCGGCGTTAAATGAACGCAATAAAATATGAAAAACAAGATCAACAAGGAAAGGCGGCGTTCAATGAACGCAACAACCCCCATATGACCCAGCAACAAGAACCAATGGCAAGGAGCCCAGGCGGACCCCAAACATAAAAAGGACAGGGCAACGACACGTTAATCATTAAATGATAAATAATTTGTAACTGATTAGGAATTCAAAAAAAAAATAATAATAGGCCCACAAAGGGGAAGGGGACAGAAGACCGGGGGAAGGGGGGGGGTTAATTAAAAAAAAAACTAGAGGTAATGGGGAAGATACTTACCGTAGACGAGAAAACAACAAGTTACCGTCCACGCCCCTAGCACATTTTCAATTTTGCCATGTTGGGCTTTCTTTGGGGATTCTGTATTTATCAATTTTAAGCAGAACTCAACATTTAAACGTGAAATAGTAAAATTTTGAATTTAGAAACATCCGCAGATGTGTTCATAAGAATTGCAGACTCTGTTTGATTGAATCTGTACATGAGGGATAATGAATAAGTGAAACATCCCTCACGCCCCCTAGCACCGGCTTGAGCGGTACTCAATTCTCAACACTTTATAGTGCTGGCATCAATGAAAACCGAACACGCCCAAATTGAAAATGTTGACGGCTCGGTTTGATTGAGCCTGTTCATGGACGGTACTGTCAAGTGCAAACTACCGTCCACGCCCTCTAGCACCGGCTTAAGCAGAATTGAACATTTACACAGGAAATGGCAAATTTGGAATTTAGAAACATCCGCAGATGTGTTCATACAACCTCTAATGTGACACTGTAGTGTCATTCCATGAAAAGCGGCATGTGGTCCGCACGTAATAAAAAGCGTGTGCCCGAAACGAGAAAACGATGGGCGAACTAAACAAAATGGAATTTTGAAAGGGGATCGGAGGTAATGAAGCATGCATATCACAGATGAGACGTCAAAAGACAAAGTTAACAAGCAGGCAACATATCCTAGGGGTAATTCAACATTATTCACGTTTTCCATACACGAGAGCGAAGAATTATGAAAAACAAAGACCAAACAGAGGAAAACTTGTGCTCAAGTCAGATAATTAATTGTCAAAATAAACAAAAAGCTAGAAGAGGTAGGCAAAAAGCACATGGATTACGAGGAACTCGTAAAAAAGGCAATCAAACTTTATAACAACTTGGGTACATATGGACTTAAATCTTTAAATGAATTGGACTGATTAAGGTGCTTAGTTATTCATAAATTTATAAACAATATAAAAATTATGTTTAAAAATGTTTAATACATTTTAAACTGTTAACGATTATTGTTAATTCTTAATTTGATGCAGCTCTACCTTATTGATTTTTCTTTTTATCTTATTTTAATGTTTCAAACAAATTTTTGAATGTTTCAAAAAATGTTTTTAAAAAAATTTTAAAAGTTTTGCTTAATTTTTATTTTTAAAAGGGTATAAATCACGGGGTATAACAAGAAATGCTGAATCAAAAAGCAATTTTTAAAGAAACTCAGAATTTTGAGGGGACTGTAAATATGACCCTTTTTCCTTTTTAAAAGATAATTATCTTAAACAAGACCACCGGGGGGGCGGGGCAACCTCGACTTTTTTTTACTTTTTTTTAACGCAAAAATAAAAGGTTTTGAAATATTTTTATGCCTTTTATAAAATTTTTGTTGTTGTCTTTCACATTTTTGGTTTTTTGTTTTTATAAAAAAATTTTTTTATATAATGAATAAAAAAATTAAGGGATAATTTTTAAAAAAAGAACAGTACGCAATTTCTAAAAATAGCAACAATGACGCAATTTCTAAAAATAGCAACAATGACGCAATTTCTAAAAATAGAAAAAATGACGAAATTTCTAAAAATAGAAAAAAAAATGACGCAATTTCTAAAAATAGAAACAATGACGCAATTTCTAAAAATATAAAAAAAAAATGACGCAATTTCGAAAAAAATAGAAACAATGACGCAATTTCTAAAAATAGAAAAAAATGATGCAATTACTAAAAATAGCAACAATGACGCAATTTCTAAAAATAGAAAAAAATGACGCAATTTCTAAAAAAAGAAAAAAATGACGCAATTACTAAAAATAGCAACAATGACGCAATTTCTAAAAATAGAAAAAATGACGCAATTTCTAAAAATAGAAAAAAAATGACGCAATTTCTAAATATAGCAACAATGACGCAATTTCTAAAAATAGAAAAAATGATGCAATTTCTAAAAATAGGAAAAAATGACGCAAATTCTAAAAATAGCAACAATGACGCAATTTCTAAAAATAGAAAAAAATGACGCATTTCTAAAAATAGAAAAAAATGACGCAATTTCCAGAAAAAGAAAAACATGACGCAATTTCTAAAAATAGAAAAAAATGAAGCAATTTCTAAAAATAGAAAAAAATGACGCAATTTCTAAAAATAAAAAAAACATGACGCAATTTCTAAAAATAGAAAAAACATGACGCAATTATATACATGTATATATATATATATATATATATATATATATATATATATTTGATATATATATATATTTGATATATATATATATATATCTATATATGTATATATATATATTATACATGCATATATATATATATATTTATATATATATATATATATACCTGCATATATGTATATATATACACACACACATTTATATATATATTTATATATAATACATATACTATACATACACACACACCGATAAATGCACAATCTGAGAAAATTCAGTAATATTACCCTTCAAGGTCAAGGTCATTAAAGAGCCCAAGCAAAATTTGGGTTTGATAAACAACAAGGTCTGGTCCTTAAGAATGTTCTGTTATAATATGAAGTTTATCCCTTCAAAAATAGCAAAGTTACAGTCAGTTACTGCCAAAACAATGAAAATTTCAATAATTTGACCTTCAAAGGCAATGTCATTAATGAGTGAAGGTCAAGGTCTTTCGGTATATTTTTAACAGTTATCTTTGAAGATTATTATGTTCAAGTTTGAAGACAATCCATTCAAAAATAACAAAGTTACAGCCAATAATAGCCAAAAAAATGAAAATTTCAATAATTTGACCTTCAAAGTCAAGGTCATTGATGAGTGAATGTCAAGGTCTGACTGGTTATTTTTAAGGGATATCCTTGAAGATTATTATGTTCAAGTTTGAAGACAATCCATTCAAAAAATAACAAAGTAACAGCCAATAACAGCATGAACAAGCAAAAATTGGACTTTTAACCTTGAAGGTCAAGGTCATTTATGGATGAAGGTCAAGGTTAGTGTGGTCTACTGAAAGGTCTTGTCCCAAGGGTTGTTGTGGCCAAGTATGAAGACAATACACCAAGAAATAAAAAAGTTATGATCCAGGTACAAGTTTTCGGACGGCAACGGCAACGGAGACGGCAACGGCAACGCCGACCTGACTATAACAATACCTCTACTTTTTTTTTCAAAAAAAAAAAAGTCGAGCTAAAAATCAGCTTTCTTTGTTCAAGATGTGAAAATTGCCAGAAATGAAAATGTAAAAAAAAAGCATTCAATCAACGCTTAAATTTGTGTATAAAAAGCGCAAAATCTCTTAAATATCCTCATTTTTACTCAACTGTTCTTACAGTCAACATGAACTCGGACGATTTTGATGATACATTTAACCTCTGATGATTTGCATGAGTTAGACAGAATAGAACAAACAATCATCACAAAAGGTGAAGGGACAACTTCCAATCCTGACAAGTACAAAGAAAAACAGGATTACTTAGACTTGAAAACGTACTTTTTGGACAATGCAATACCTAATAACTTATCAGTTTTAGCAACATTGATAGGGTTCCCAAGTCAAGTGTATGGGTGTATAGAAACAGATCATCCGACAAGGTGTCTAGACAGAATGGATGTCCTGTTTGATTTATGGTATCCGATTGCGAAAGAAATAGGACACAAGAATAGCTTGTTACCAGTGCATATCTTAGCATATACAATCACTCTTCACTGACACCAAAACTACTTGATACGGTCGTTCACAAAAACGAAAAATTGATCAATAATGTTATCGACCAGATTACCAATATTTTGATAAACAGTAACTTTTCTTGTACAAAACTCTTTTTCTGTCATAAATGTGGAGCGAATATTTCCTAGTCGTGAAACATCAAGAAAGCTACAACATTATTTTTTTTCAATTCAAACACTCTCAATTTTTGTTCAGTTGTTACTGAAATTTAAACTAAATGTCTCTTAATAAAGTTTAGACTCATTTCTCTTGCATATTGTTAGCCCGACTTTTTTTTTGAAAAAAAAAAAGTAGAGGTATTGCTATAGTCGCGGCGGCGTTGCCGTTCCCGTCCGCAAACTTGTACCTGGATCATAACTTTTTTATTTCTTGGTGTAATGTCTTCATACTTGGCCACAACAACCCTTGGGACAAGACCTTTCAGTAGACCACACTAACCTTGACCTTCATCAATAAATGACCTTGACCTTCAAGGTTAAAAGTCCAAATTTTGCTTGTTCATGCTGTTATTGGCTGTAACTTTGTTATTTTTAAATGGATTGTCTTCAAACTTGAACATAATAATCTTCAAGGATATCCCTTCAAATTACCTGACAGACCTTGACCTTCACCTATAAATGACCTTGACTTTGAAGGTCAAATTATTGAAATATTAATTTGTTTGGCTACTATTGGCTGTAACTTTGTTATTTTTGAATGGATTGTCTTGAAACTTGAACATAATAATCTTCAAGGATAACTCTTAAAAATAACCCGACAGACCTTGACCTTCACTCATTAATGACATTGTCTTTGAAGGTCAAATTATTGAAATCTTCATTGTTTTGGCTGTAACTGACTGTAACTTTGCTATTATTGAAGGGATCAACTTCATATTATAACAGAACATTCTTAAGGACCAGACCTTGTTGTTTGTCAAACCCAAATTTGCTTGGGATCTTTAATGACCTGACCTTGAAGGTTAAATTACAGTTACTGAATTTTCTCAGATTTGTGCATTAAATGACCATAATTAATATTTATTGGTGTGTATGTATGTGTATATGTGTATATCTATCAACAACAGCAGCAGCAGCTGCTCAGCAGCAGCATTGTGTGTTTACTATTTATAGAATTGCGTGTTTCTATTTATAGAATTGCGTGTTTCTATTTATAGAAATTGCGTGTTGCTATTTATAGAAATTGCGTGTTGCTATTCATATATATATATATATATATATATATATATATATATATATATATATATATATATATATATATATACAACAATATATATAGACAACCAAACTAATGTGACAAGACAGACAAACTCAATTTATTAAAAGGAAACTTTAAGATATTTCCAAACCTTTCTATGTTTGCTTTTAGAAAAAGTAAAAAGTCGAGCGTTGCCCCCGCCCGGCGGTGGCTCTTGTTTTTTTACTCTTTATGAATATAAATATGTTCGGAACTAAATCGATTCATGGCTTGCTCAACATGTTACTGGTTGCAACTGGCAACTGGTTAGACTCAAAGAAGAAGCAAAGAATCTTTTGTTGTTGTTTGTCATACGATTCAATAAAATTAAAGATATCTGTACGCATTTGTTGACATGAAGCGTAGCATTCTACGACCTGCATACGAGGGACTTACTTGCCATCGGCTCGATTTGTCTTGATGATGTACAAAACCTCTGTAATTTATGTTATGTAGATCAATTTTGGAATATTCGGATACAAAATTATAATAATGACTTAAGCGGTGGAAGGGGTTGGGGGCGTGAACGGTAACTTGTAATTATCGTAACATGTCCATGAACAGGCTCAATCAAAACGAGCCTCCAGCATTTAATAAAGGTTTTCAACAAATGTACTATGATTTTACACGTCCTCTAGAATCTCATTCATTCAAGTCACTGTAAATTGCTAAAAAATGGAGAAAACGGGATCTTTAAACAACAACAAAACATTTTATTGATTTGGTCGGTTGCAGATTGTTTGTCATTTGGTGGTTGACGTGTCGTTGCCCTGTCCTTTTTGTGTTTGGGGTCCGCCTGGGCTCCTTGCCGTTGGTTCTTGTTGCTGGGTCATGTGGGGGTTGCGTTCATTGAACGCCGCCTTTCCTTGTTGATCTTGTTTTTCATATTTTATTGATTTGACCAGTAACAGATCATAAAGATCATAATCATACAAATAACATACATGTATAAATGAAAGTAGAAGTATGGAAATATAAATGAAAAAGATACAAAAATAATGATTATTGTCGCTCCCTGGGTGTTAAATCGAGGTTGAACATTGTATATATAAATTCCTTCAATCATACGGTACTACTATACAGAATTGCAATTATATAGATTTAATTAAAATGTGGAAACAAAGTGATCCCTCGGAAGCATTAATCACGACAAAATTACAAGAGAATTGCAGACTCGGTTTGATTGAGTCTGTACATTAGGGAAAAGGAATACGTGCAACATCCCTCAAGCCCCCTAGCACCGGCTTGAGCGGTAGTCAATTCTCAACACTCGATAGTGCTGGCATCAATGATCCCGAAGGACCAGAAAAATATAAAAACACTGTAAAGTGAAGTACGGGGCAACTTTTTACAGCTGCCACACAGCACTTGACACCTAAGTTTGCTCTTCATTTAAGTTGTATAATTTAAATGTGTTTACAATAGATTGTTTTAAATCTGCAAGAATATATATCAAAATGCAAAAACGAAAATAAATTTAACAAAATGCAATGCAAAATATGCTATCACTAATAAACTAAAGTATTGCGCAAAGCAAAAGCTTCATAGATAAATTTTCCAAGATTGGTGTTGTTACGTCGTTGTTATGATGTTAAAAACTAGAATTGAGGAAGCGAGTTGCTGTAAATATATTTATATGTTAATGTTCTGTTATATTATCTTTCCTTTATCGCAACATCTTTTAAACAAAATCTTTAACCTCCTAGGTGTTTATAGACAAAACATTAGAGTGGCCGGAAATTGAAAAGTAAACAAGTACTTTTAGTTAATGTAGTTAAAATTAAAAGAGCTAATATGAAATGAAATACTTGCATGCATGACAACCAGGTATATATCATGTCATGCATTATTATTCAAAATCAGTTAATGTCTTCTAAAACTTGCCCCGACAGTCACGTACGATTTTCACATACACTATAAATGACAAGTAATTCATCCAATCACGCAAAAAATGTCTAGCAATAGGATTTTTTTAACTCGAAGCTGCTCAAATCAAAGAATATAACAAAACGAAAATGGCAGGTTTTTTCTTATCATTTAATATATTTTTGTGTATCATTCTTTTAATTGTCAAGACTTGGTTTATCGCCATTTGCTTGCATAAATAACGTAATATGCCATTCCTGCATATTTAAATCATTTTGAAATGTTTAAATTAAGAATTTTTTAAAAATAAAAAATAGCGCTATAAGTGAAATAATTTGTGACAATGGTAGCATGAAGGAAACAAATCTGTATTTTGACGTTCATAAACAATTCTAAATCACTTACTGTACTTATTTCCTTTACGCAGAATAAGCAAAATATAGCTCAGCTATATGACAAATGACTATTTATTTTGGAAACTGTATCAGGATACCAAAAGAAATTTAGCAATTTCACAATTTAAGGCATATAAGGCTTAACATGCTATACATTTAAACAATGTTGTCTGTATTTAGAACAATATCTATAATTTTATATCCTAGTTTAAGTCAAAGCAAGGTATCTTAATTGAATGAGATAATTGTAAATTTATTTTCCGTTATGCAGGCCACGCGGGGTCGCCACAAGTGCTATAATCAGTTCGATTATTTGTTTAGGAACGTTTAATTTAGGTTTCGTGTTTTATTAATGCATGTCTAAAATAGAGACTAATTTTGCTTATACTTTTTCCAGAGAAAACTATGAATATGAAAACAATACCATTGTACATGTTTGTGATTGCACCATGCACAATTTTGCCGGTTGAGGGATCTTAGAGATCCAGTTTCTATATACATTTGATCGTCACATCAGCGTCGTTTGTGTCGTGAGGAGGGCGTAAGATTGCCATATCCATTCAATATAATTTGTTTCTGATAATTGATACGCCAATCATGGCAATCCTATGTTTCAACTACTATTTCAAATACTCTTATTAGGAAAGTCTGGGATGCAGTACGAAAAATAAGTGGTAAGTATAAAAAGAGTCAAACTGTTCATTTAAAAACTGGTGGTGGCCAATATGCCAAAACAAAAACGGATATTGCAGAAATTTGGCTCAAACTTTTGAAAAGAACTCTTCTTCAAACAATTATTCAAATGAATTTCAACAACATAAATGTAAAGCTGAGAAAGAGCATATTAATTTCACTTCAACAAACGATGAAGACTATAATTCCCTTTTCTCTATTGATGACTTAATTTATTCAATAACAACTGCAGAAGATAGTGCTGAAGGCCCGGACGAAATTTACTATCAGTTTCTTAAACATTTATCACCCCAATCTTTTGACTTGCTTCTTGAAATTTTTAACAAAATTTGGGTATCTGGTAACTTTCCCAACACTTGGAAAAATGCCTTGGTTATTACTATCCCTTAACCAAGATTCAACAAACCCTACAAATTATCGTCCTATTTCACTAACAAGTTGCCTCTGCAATACATTCGAGAGAATGATAAATAATCGGTTAGTTTGGTATCTAGAAAATAATGGAGTTATCACCAACTTTCAGTCAGGTTTTCGTAAACAGCGAAGTACAAACGATCATCTTGTGCGACTTGAAACTTTTATTACAGAAGCCTTTTGTAAATAAAGAACACCTGGTATCAGTTTTCTTTGATCTTGAGAAGGCTTACGATATTACTTGGAAATATGGTATCCTAAAAGATCTAAAGGATGCTGGACTTAAAGGTAGACTTCCTCTTTTCATTTCTGGATTTCTAAACGATAGGCACCTTAAAGTAAGACTTGGTTCAACTTTTTCTGAGGACCACCAACCAGAACAAGGTGTTCTTCAAGGAATCTTACTTTCTTGTACACCTTTTGGCCTTAAAATAAACAATATTGCTATCGCTCTTACACCAGACATAGATTGTACTCTCTATGTAGACAATTTTCTTATCTGCAATCGATCGAACAATTGAAAGGCAACTTCAACAAAATTTAGATAAAATTCAAAAGTGGGCAATAGAAAATGGTTTTAAATTTATTTTCAAAGTCAAAATCTTAATGTGTTCATTTTTGTCGATTGCGGAAACACCATAATGACCCTGAACTTTACATATCTGGTTCTAAGATTCCAGTAGTTGATGAAGCTAAGTTTTTAGGAATTATTTTTGGTAAAAAACTTTCTTTTGTACCACATATTAAACATTTGAAACCTAAATGCCTAAAAGCTTTAAATTTACTGAAGGTTTTATCAAGAACAAATTGAGGATCAAATTATTCCACATTACTGAAATTATACAGAAATCTTATCCGATCAAAATTAGATTATGGTTCTGTAGTATATGGGTCTGCAAGAGAATAATATCTTCAAATGTTAGATACCATACATCACCAGGGTTAACAGCCTTAGGTGCTTTTCGCACCTCACCTGTAGAAAGTCTTTATGCGGAAGCTGGGGAACCATCGCTTCATCTTCGTCGAAAAAAGCTATCACTTCAATATGCAACTAGAATTTCATCTAATAGCAAAAATCCATAGCAAAATAGCAAAATATTATTTTCAAACAAAGTTATACTGAAAAATTTGTTAACAAACCAAAGGAAATTAAACCATTAGGCCTTCGTTTAAAAGATGATTTAGATAAACTTAAAATTAATCCAGACAATATCTTTCAAAATGACGATGAGGATGTTCCACCTTGGACTTATAATTATCCGAAAATAAATATAAACCTTTCAAATAAAGAAAAGTCATCAAATTCACCTGCACATTTCAAAGAGAAGTTTCTAGCAATTAAGGAAGAACATGAAGATTTTATACATATTTATACGGACGGTTCAAAAGAAGGTTGCAAAGTGGAAGCGGCTGTGTTTGAAAATAATTTTAAATCTAGTATGAGGTTACCAGATTATGCATTAATTTTTACAGCTGAAGCAAAATCTATAGATTAAGCATTGTCATACACAGTACAGCATACCCATGATAAATTTATGATATTTTCTGACTCGCTCTCTGTTTTAATATCCATTAAAGATAAAAAAATCTGACAATATCATGATAAGGAAACTTTTTTTACGATTTCATGACATACTTAAAACAAAATCTGTTAAATTATATTGGATTCCAAGTCATGTAGGTATACGAAGAAATGAAAAAGTAGATGCTTTAGCTAAACAATTATTAACTTTTCAAAAAACTGACTTATTGTTACCTGCTTGTGATTTTAGACCGGCTATAAATAAACTCGTATCATCTGAATGGAAAGCGAATTGGGACAATGCCTTTTTAATGAACTTCACGATATAAACCCATCCCTTGATGTGTCACCATCTCTATCTCTGTCAAACCGCCGAGATCTCCTCACGAATGACAATGTCCCTTTCTGTGTAGCTTGTAATGAAAATTTTACTGTCAAGCCTTTCCTTTTTGAATGTCATGATTTTTCACAGACGCGTATTGGCTATTGGATCTAATTGGCTCGTTTTTATTGTCATTTACAAAGTTTTACATAACATTTTAAGCCTATTATAGCATTCGGCAAGATATGGCCAGTTATGTGTTGTCCTGCCGTAAAAAACCAAACAAGTAAACAAAATTAAGCACATCAATACTGTTGCGTTTGTTGTATTTCGAACATCTTCAATTTGACACTTTCGTTGGGTGGTCTGACTGGTCTCAGTATTCCAGCTTCAATACTGTATACTCACCTTTAGAATATGACGCTTTTGAAATTTCTGTTTGACAAATTTTCTGTGCTTCATAAAATCTGATCTTCATTAAAAATTTAATTTTATATAGTTTTGCTTATTGTTGTCTTTTTAAAAGCACAATCTTTCTTTTACTTGGTGCCATGTGTCGCTATCCATTTAGTGGTTTAAACGTCCGTTCCATATTACAGTATAAAAACAACTGCGGTTGTTTGTTCATGCAACGATTTAAATGTTGCTGTTTTTAGCGTTCTTTAAAAATGGAGTTCATTTTTTTCTATATATAAGTATTTTTTTAATGAAATTGACCAGATCAGAGGTAATGGATATTTCACATTGATAAGACCTTTAAAAATTTATATGTAAAACATGGGAAAATAAAAATGAGAAATGAGCCTTTTTAGCTCACCTTGCACATAGTGCAGGTGAGCTTTTATGGTGGCCAATCAAATGCGTCCGTCGTCCGTCCACATTTTATTCAAACGACATCTTCTATAATACCACTTGGCCAATATTAATGAAACTTGGCAGGAATACTCTTTGTATGAAGCTCTATCAAGATTGTTCAAAAAATGCCATTCAATGCTAAACTCTGGTTGCTATGGCAACTAAAAGAAAAAACTTAAAAGTTCTTATACTTCGAAATGGAAAGGGCTAGAGCTTAGATATTTCTCACAAGGCATAAGCTTGTATGTGTCTACAAAGTGTACTCAACTTATGGTCTAGAGGTGAAAATTGGTCTCTGTTTTGGGGGTTAAAGGGTTTTTTTATTGCAAGGTTATATAGACTTTCTTTGTAGGGATAAATTGAGATAGTGTATCTTGTATTTTTTGTCTCAACAACATTGTTATGAAGATTTTTCTGTTAAAGCATTAGAAAGATGAAAATTTTGTTGAATGTGAATGTTGATTCAAAACAGAGTCAATCAGAATAGCACAAATTTTTAGAGCTACAGTGAAGTTGATTTCCCCATTCAATAATGGATTCTTCCATTAATTTCGTAACACCATCAGAAAGGAGACTGTGTCATTTCCGAAATACAATGTAAAATATTTCGGTTCTTGACAATGACTTGCACATTTTATGTGTAAGATATTGCACAAAGAAACGAAAGTGAACAAAAAATGTTGTATTTTTTTCACAAGAATTAGTTGATTAAGATAAAAATTTAATTTGCAGTACGGATATTACTTTTACTGTCCTTCCGGTTTGCGGGAAAAATCATATATTTCAACATCGCCTACACCGGTCTTACTGATGAACGAATTATGTCATAATATTTCATTCTGAGAACAAACATACAATTCAAATCATTAAATAATGCATATCATTTAAAAACTTTGCCTCAGAAAACATCTGTATCAATCTGACCTCGAGTTGAGATTATAAACAAAACTTAACCTGAAGTAGGACAAAATGGCGGCCTTACCAAGAAAATTGAGAAATTTTGTAACATAAACTCGTAATTTTCATAACAAAGAAGTGAAGATGAATACAATTATCGATGTGCTTCGTTGAAACAGGTATTTTGTTAACTATTTGTGAAGTATTAAGGCATGACATTCAGTATTTATGTAACTACCACCGTTCGTGTTATGATTTCTAAAATTATACATGTACACATGTGTTATTGACCTCAATAAATGTAAGTGAAAATGGAACAATAATTATGGTAAAAAATGGGTTATTATCCATGGTGCTAGAAATACTTAATTATCTTTTACATTTTGTTAACTAAGCAAGAAGTTTACGTAATTTAAAAATTACATAACCTCACAATATTTATCAACTTAAACATGAAAATCTACTCACAATCACTTCCCAAACATTTTATAAGATTTAATTTTACAATTAAACCTGTGTATAGAGCCACTCATGTGAACAGGAAAAAGTTTTTGTAGATAAGAGTGTTCTAATATGATAAACCACATGCCTGTGGGTTAGATCCTGTCCCCAACATGATACCCCTGAGTAAACACTATCAAAAAATAATTTAATATTTTAACACTAATATGATATCTGTTACGACTATAATACTGGTTTTCGAAAAAAAATTACATAATTATATGCAAAAAAATACATGTACTGTTAACCATCATGTATTGAGACTTGATTCCGGACAGGCAGGCGAATTGATTGGGCCATTTTCACGGTGATAGGGCGATTACCACAACTTTTCCGCGCAACGTCAAAATATCTTACTTCTGTCCGAGACACCGTATATTTCTGTGGTACAAAATGGACAGCAAGTCTGTAACCGAGACGAAAACAGCAGATAGTTTGCTCAAAACAAGGTAAAATCATCATTTTTTCTTTTTCATCGAATGTGCCATTTAATTTGAAACTTATTTATCCTTACTACATGCAAAATGCTTCATTAATTAAGTCAGGATAGTGAAAACATTTAGGGCATACTGAAACAAATCTTGCTTTGATTACGAAATATAACGTATTTCTAGTCCGTTCAGTTCATATAACTGGCCAAAATACAATATAAATATGTACATTGTTGTCGTATGAACAAGTTACAATACATAAATAACCCGTTTTTTGTATATTTGGTACGATTTTTATGTTTCCACGTGTGTATTTTAAGGCACCGCACAACTTTGTCAATCATAAGATTAGGGCACCGCATTCTTCCTCCTTAAAATCACCGCATTTTTCTGTTTTTTTAGCACCGTTTATTTTTGATATTAATGTTTGCTTTCAGAAAAAGAAGACGTTCAAACCTATGTCTGAACAAGCCAAAGCAACGTGCGAAATTTGCAAAGCTGCAAATACTTCCAGAAGATACTGCAGCAACTGGAGAGCGCCCAACTAAGTCTTCTGATATCAGCAGTACGCCAATGGATCAGCGCCTCCCTGTATTTCAGGACGATATGCTTAACGCACCACATTAGAAAAAGAATATGAAGTCAAACTTTCGCAAAAGATTGTTTAATAAAAGCACATTGGAGACCATGACTGAAGAGATTATGGAAATATTGCCCGGGTTCCTGCAAAAACTACACCATGAAAATTTATGTTATGACTTTTGCAACTTTATCAAATTAGTATGCAATAAGAAATTCCTATTAAAAATATTTCATTCCTTTTTTCTCGATGTTGTTAGATGGTATAGTCTGCCAAGAACTTCAATCTTTCCATGTGGGGTTTATCAGTTTGAATAAGTTCGAAAAGGAAAAGACATCCTTATCTATATATATAGATACCATTGCACTTATCTATAACTGGTAGTATTAACACAGATCAGACCTTCTGAAATTTTCCATAACATAACGTATGATAACAGCAACATAACGTAACAGCAAGTAAACAATCTTTCATCAAATGAAACATATTTGTATGAAGATTGAATAATTCAAAAGAAGATGGTGGCCAGTATTTATCGGTCTAACGGAAAAAGAATGCGGTGTTTGAATTCAGTGTTGTACGGTGCTCCAATATTCGGGTCAGTAGGCCTTTTTTCAACATATATTCCCTGAAATTTACGATAGAAACACACAATTTTGTATGGAACTTGAACTTAGGGTTAACCATAATAAATATACGAGCTCGTTAGGTCATAGAACAAAGACATCGTCGTTATAACACACGTTTTTGTGACAGGTACGAGTCATGTTGAGGTACACACGATCTTTTGTAAACACTATTTCTTCGAAGTATGTGTTTTTTTGTGAATTGTATTGTGCTAGATTAACGATAAATTGTCTCAAAAATTCGATGGAATACTTAAACAATTGGAATAATCTTGCAATGTCCAGCAGTAAGATATTTTGTAAGCTATAACCTGGAATTTGTTTATCCCGCCATTAATATTTTGTCCAGAAATATACGGTGTCTCGGTCAGAAGGATGGTATTTTGACGTTGCGCGGAAAAGTTGTGGTAATCGCCCTATCACCGTGATTTTTGGTAAAAGTTTTCTCAGCAACTACTTATCACAGCCTCATGATATTTAGTATACAGCATTTACACATTGTCCCATACCATTGGATTCGATTTCAGGTCTGTCACTCATCCACTTCATGTTTACTGACTTAGTTAAATTCATAATAATGGTCAATGGTAGGAATTGTTCGTAACAATTTTCTCAACCTCTTGATATTTGGTATACAGCATAAACATGTAGTCACATACAATGGGATATGATTTTAGGTATGTGGCTCATCCACTTCCCGTTTGCTGACTTAGTTAAATTTTCGGCATTAATTGTAAATGGAAGGAAATTTCGGTAACAGTTTTCTCAGGCCTAAAAAAAATGTTTTGTTAGGGTAACATGCTCTCAAGGAATAGGTAGGATAGGTCGGATTTTTTTTCAAGAATTTCAAGGACCGGGACGTCATACAAATTGTCCTCCTTTAACGCCGTCCATGGACCCTTTACGGATGTAGATATGGAAATTTCTGACATCCCTCCCGGGTGGCACAAATACATCCCTTCTAAGTTATCAAAAGACATTTTAGGTGTAACAATCTTAAACTCTCGGCGTTCTGCCGTTTGGTGAAGATCACACGCCGTTTAACAAATACTGACGATGTGATCCGCCATTTTGTAACTAAGAGCGGCGATAAAACCTGTACCGTACCGTACCTCAATAATACGGTATTTTCATCGATTTTTTTTCTTTTTTTGGACACGAAAAAAACGGTAGGGTCGGCGTATATTATTAGGTAGGGTCGGGTGACCCGAACAAAACAATTTTTTTTAGGCCTCATAACTACATATCACAGCCTTTTGATATTTGGTATTGTGACTGCATTAACACGTGGTCGAAAGTTGAGGTCTATCGCTTATCCACTTCCTGTTTTCCGACTTAGTTAAATGTTTGACATTAATGGTCAATGGTAGGAAATTTTTGTAACATCACAGCCTCATGAGTCATGTTATTTGGTATACAAATGCAAGCCGGCCATTTTTGTCTTTGACCCATTTTTATTGAAGTATTATCCAAATTTGTACTTCGTCTTGTTAATTATGATGTCATTGTTAAAATTTTCATGATGTAAACACGCTACAGGGAGTGTATTTTTTTTAGCGACCTGTACTTTAAAGAAAAGAAAAAAGAGGTATTTCTATACACTTGTTTGCATTCCTGTTGCTGTTGGCCAAAAATACTTTACATTTGACACTAACCTTTAAATGACATTAAAGAATTTTATAAACCTGTTGCTTGTTTTTAAGATCTATTACTTAAGGTGAGCGATATAGGGCCATCATGGCCCTCTTGTTTAAAATAGGACTTGTACAAGATTGAACATTTTTATGTGACCATTAGTTTTAGCTCACCTGTCACAAAGTGACATGGTGAGCTTTTGTGATCGCTTTTCATCCGGCGTCCGTCCGTCGTCCGTCCGTAAACTTTTACTTTTAATAACATCTCCTCATAAACCACTAAGCCAATTTCATCCAAACTTCACAGGAATGATCCTTTGGTGGTCACCTTTAAAAAATGTTCAAAGAATTTAATTCCATGCAGAACTCTGGTTGCCATGGCAACCGAAAGAAAAAAAATTAAATATCTTCTTTTAAAAAACCCAAGAGCTAGAGCTAAGATATTTGGCATGAAACATCTTCTAGTAAGTGTCTACCAAGTTTGTTCAAATAAAAGCCCTGGGGTCAAATTTTGCCCCGCCCCAGGGGGTCATTGGTTTTCCCTATATGCATATTAGTAAAAACTTAAAAAATCTTTTAAAGAACCCAAAGAGCTAGAGGTAAGATATTTAGCATGAAGCATCTTCTAATGAGTGTCTACCAAGTTTCTTCAAATAAAAGCCCCGGGGTCAAAATTGGCCCCGCCCCAGGGGGCATTGATTTTCCCTATATGCATATAGTAAAAACTTAAAAAATCTTCTTTTAAAGAACTCAAAGAGCTAGAGCTAAGATATTTAGCATGAAACATGTTCTAATGGGTGTCTACCAAGTTTGTTCAAATAAAAGCCCTGGGGCCAAAATTGGCCCCGCCCCGGGGGTCATTGATTTTCCTTATATGTGTATAGCAAAAACTTAAAAAATCTTCTTTGAAAAAACCCAAATAGCTAGAGTTTGGATATTAAGCATGAAACACCTTCTAGTGAGTGTCTACAAAGTTTGTACAAATAAAAGCCCTGGGGTCAAAATTGGCCCCGCCACGGGGGTCATTGATTTTCCTTAGGTGTGTATAGCAAAAACTTAAAAATCTTCTTTTAAATAACCCAAATAGCTAGTTTGTTTGTTTGTTTGGATTTTTACGGCACGTCAACACATAACTGGCCATATCGTGCCGAATGCTATAAAAGGCTTAAAATATTATGTAAAAAATTGTAAATGACAATAGAAATGAGCCAATTAGATCCTAGAATACAAGTTTATCTCTTTTAATAATCAATTATGTTTTTTTGATGGAATTGTATTAAAATGTTCTTTGAGTGAATTTACAGAATAAAATCTATTACGGGCCTGTGAAAAATCATGACATTCAAGAAGAAAATGCTTGACAGTAAAATTTTCATTACAACCTACACAGAAAGGGGCATTGTCATTTGTGAGGAGATAAGAGTGGGTAATTTCAGTGTGTCCAATTCGGCATCGAAGAAGAACTGTTTGATCACGGCGGCTTGACAGAGATAGAGATGGTGACATATCAAGAGATGGGTTTATATCGTGAAGTTTATTAAAAACGGCATTGTCCCAATTTGCTTTCCATTCAGCTGATACGAGTTTATTTATAGCCGGTCTAAAATCACAAGCAGGTAACAATAAACCAGTTTTTTGAAAATTTAATGATTGTTTAGCTAAAGCATCTACTTTTTCATTTCCTCGTATTCCTACATGGCTTGGAATCCAATATAATTTAACATATTTTGTTTTTAGTATATCATGAAATCGTAAAAGAAGTTTCTTTACCATGATATTGTCAGACTTTTTATTTTTAATGGATATTAAAACAGAAAGCGAGTCAGAAAATATCACAAATTTATCGTGGGTATGCTGTGCTATGTATGACAATGCTAAATCGATAGCTTTTGCTTCAGCAGTAAAAATTGATGCATTATCTGGTAACCTCATACTAGATGTAAAATTATTTTCAAACACAGCCGCACATACTTTGCAACCTTCTTTTGAACCGTCCGTATAAATATGTATAAAATCTTCATGTTCTTCCTTAATTGCTAGAAACTTCTCTTTGAAATATTCAGGTGAATTTGATGCCTTTTTTATATTTGAAAGGTTAATATTTATTTCCGGGGAATTATAAGTCCAAGGTGGAACATCCTCATCGTCATTTTGAAGGATACTGTCTGGATTAATTTTAAGTTTATCTAAATCATCTTTTAAACGAAGGCCTAATGGTTTAATTTCCTTTGGTTTGTTAACAAATTTTTCAGTATAACTTGGTTTGAAAATAATATTTTTAGCTGGATTTTTCCTATTAGATGAAATTCTAGTTGCATATTGAAGTGATAGCTTTTTACGACGAAGATAAAGCGATGGTTCCCCAGCTTCCGCATATAGACTTTCTACAGGTGAGGTGCGAAAAGCACCTAAAGCTAAACGTAAACCCTGGTGATGTATGGTATCTAGCATTTGAAGATATGATTTTTTTGCAGACCCATATACTACAGAACCATAAGATTAAGCATTAAACATCTTCTAGTAAGTGTCTACAAAGATTGTTCAAATAAAAGCCCTGGGGTCAAAACTGGCCCCGCCCCAGGGGTGTCATTTTGAACTATATGTGTATAGTAAAAACTTAAAAAAACTTCTTTAACAAACCCAATGAGTTAGAGCTTAGATGGTTAGCATGAAACATCTTCTTATGGGTGTCTACCAAGTTTGTTCAAATAAAAGCCCTTTGGTATGATCAATTTATCAAACGTGTGCTACCCGATATCATTGTTTAAAACATAATCCAATTGTACAAATGTATTTTTTATTGCTTATTTTTTATTTTAAGATAAGTGATGTAAATGCCCGTTCTTTAACATCAAAGAAAAATATTGCATAAAAAGTGAGACTTTGGACGAGCATCAAAATGCTTCTGGCATATTGAAATACTTCTGCTGGCAACATTCTATATGACGAAGATATTGTTACCATGTATTGACTAGAGAAGCGTCGTGGAAGGAACGTCTTTAAGTGAAATAAGCTTGATCTTAGATTTTCATATTAGGAAAGAAATCCGGCATGCTTTCGTAAATTGTTAGTATATTTTTGTTTTCTTCGCTGAACAGACTACTGAGCGTAACTTATTAATGATGTAGAAAGAAGTAAATGTAGAAAAGTAATAAAGAATAATGTAAACGTTTTCAAGATTGATTAACTGTACGATTACCATTGTGATAGAAATAAAATGGGATTACGTGTCTTCAATTCTTTATCTTAATTGAAAAACAAATTTGTACCATGCATCTGACAGGTAATATACCCCTATTTTCCTCATTTTGCTAGTTATTACTTCAAAGAAACTTATCACATGGCATTGTTCATGCATAATAATAAGTGGATGTACTTGAAAAAAGGCATTGCCTGTCAAAAATGAACTCGATGTATCTTTAACGACTACAGTGTATGTAGAACATGGCAGTTAAAAACGTTATTCTTGATGTGTAGACATATACTATTAGGTTGAAACCGTTTTTGTCGCTATTATAAAAGGTTATGTATGGACTATGAGTGAGGCCTTATTTTGCTACATTGCTTCCATATTTCGTTTGTGCTTTGTGCTGTTTCGTTTAAGAATTTATTTATTTTTTATATATTCTGTTACACATTCCGAAACGGTACTCGATAGAAATATAGTTGAACCGTCTTTTGTTTTTCTGCCATAAAATATAAATGATTTAAACATAACAAAAACGACAAGACAGAACTTTTTTGCTTATTCGCTGGTTTCTTTACGTGATCAGAATATAACTATAAGTTTTATATTCTAAAATAATCTATCATAAACATACACACTATTTAAAGCCATGTTTGCATTTGTTTCTGAGGAAATATCGTACTAACTTTTGAGCTTTAAATTGACTATATATGATTTCTATAAATAATATATTTCTGTATAAAACATCTCATTTCTATAATAATAATTACTGTTGTGACTCCCTCTCTCTATTAGGTGTAAACAGATTATTGTTATTACAGTATAAATGCAGCACAGATGTGAATAGGAAAATATTCGGTCAAAAAAGTGACATTTCATCAATACACTTACATTCCCAATACGGCTTTTGCAAATAATAGCTTAATATTACATTTGAATAAGTTGCCCGGCAGCGCGGAAACAAATAATGTCTATTTGTGAAAGCTGAAAGCAATATGACACTGACGGGAAATATTGATGGATTATTGTCACTGAAGCATTTAAGATGAATAAACGAAAGACATTAAACCAAAATAATATGTTTTGCTCTTAACTTCGGAAGGTATATTTGTTGTTTTAAGGCTGTAAATCTTTTCTCTTTTGGTTTAAAATGAAAACTGTTAAAAAACGTGAATCATTTATTAATAATTAGACAAGCACGAAAAAGGTAGCGAGGTATTTAACGGATAAAATCAAGCAAACACAATCTGTTGTTGCATTTTTAATATACGTGACGTGACATACCAAAAAGTAAAATATTTTTCAGTTATGACGGCTCCGGTATCAAAATACAATTATCAAATGGTATGGTACGAGCACGTGAATAGCATGACGAAACCGGTTAATTTATGTTAAAAAACAAAACAAATTTAATCCCTCGTCCTGCGAACTCAAGCTTCTAATGCGTCCTTGTATTTCTGCAGATGCTTATGCACGAAAAAAAATGCATTCACCCCTTATTGATCCTATAAAACTATTTATTATATAATAACATGTTTATTGAAACGATGAAAACGACTCAGAATATTTTTGCCGAGTACTGGTCACATTAAAATTTTCTCTCTACCTAAAGGTTAATTTCCTCTTTTTAGTATGATATTTACAGTTTTATCATTCTGCGCCGGTAACTTTCTATCAGGCAATAACAAAATGGACGTTCTTCTTACCTGACATGTATATTAAGGATACTATCGATGACCTTGAATTGCATTTAATATTAAAAAGTTGCTTCTCTGGTATAATCAAACGGTATAACCTACCTTTTCGGCTGTATGCTGTTTTTTTAATCTTGATTTCCGACTGTTTAGCTTCCTTTTACCACAGTACTGGTCTAGCGATCCGTGCTTTTTTCATGGAATTACTAAATCGTGCAAAGAAAATTAACATGGAAAATATGTGTTTTAATTAGGTGTAAAGAGATATAGGTAATGCTTCTGACAACAGATTATTACGAATTAATATATGTTTCATTCTGTTGACGATATGTTAGTCAATTTCCATTAAAGAAAGCATCCATTTTCTGCATTCCATTCTATTAAGATTGTAATATATATTTTCCCCGAGCACCTAACACTACAACAATAGGCTCAAAATTTGGCAACAAAATTTAAAATCTGAGCAAATGTGACTGGTATTACTATGCATTATAAATATTCTAGAACCAACAAACAGAAACTACTAATTTAATTCGCTAAAAATAGGTTGTGTGTTTTAAATATGTTTAAATTCGTGCAAATATATCGCTCCTTTTAGGTGTTTTTGAGGGTACAAATTGAAATATATCTACTGTAAAGAACGAGGTTTCACAGAAAGAAACATACAGATATTTAAGCCATGTTTCCTAAAAATGATAGTTCGATTTAGTCCTCCCGACTTTTTATTTCCTTGTAAATGATTTTGAGGGGATGTTTAAGTCTCGTGTTTTTTGTGATCCTGATAAATGAGTCCCCTAAATGATCACATTAACTTGCTATTCATCATTTCGAACGTCAGATAAATTTAATAAATTACTTTATTTGCTATTATAACTTGAAATTTTAAATAAAGATCGATCCAGTGAGGCTTATATTAGTTAATAATGTTAAAATTATGTAAATGTAACAGAACAGATATGCAAATGAAACATAAACTTGTTATCTGCCAGGTTTCTTTTTAAATAGTTTTCAGACTTTTCTGTTTTTGATTTTACGACGCAACAACACAATTAAAGTCATAGATCGGCGGAACAGGAACAATGATTTTAGCTAACCAAGGGTGTTGCATACTTAAACAACACCAGGGATCAAACTTTCCTCACCTGCTGGAAATAGGAGATGCCTAAACTCCCGAAAATCAAACCCATTTACTCGCCATTTACGATCTTGCAAGGATAAACGGTGACTACATTTCTGATGCTTCAACCCTTGCAGGCAACCCCTAAGCCACAAGTTGTTCAGGGGTTGCAAGTTTATAGACCAAAAGATTTAAATATTTTAACAACTTTATGAAAGCTTTGTTAAAAAAACTTCAGTGATATGATTCTTTGGTTGTAGCAGGTGGAAAAATACTCTAAACATGTTGTTATAGCCTAAACGTTTGATATTGAGTCTCGTTAACTCTACAAAAGTTTTATATGGCATGATTTAAATGTCACATTTGACTCCGGTCAATGGCTAATTTGATCCTGAATAATTTGCTAAACATCATTGTCTTGTGTTTCGAATATTCTTGTTCGAAACCAAATGGCGTAGAGCAAATTTGTTTAAATGAAGCATCTCTTATGTACCTCTAAAGTCCAGCGATCTTAACTGACTTCATTTGTGTAAATAATTGGAAATTCCTTTTTTCAGAGACCACAAATCTACAAAACAAAGATCTTTTTTGTAAAATCCTCCAGGCGGTTTGTTCAAATGTTCAAAACAGTTTTTTTACATAAAGTAAGATATTAATTTCTTACACCATTAAATCTAAGCGCATAATATTGTCCAGCATATATTTCAAAAACAATAAGATTTGTAAATTATTCCCTTCCCCCGAATCAAAATCCTGGAACTCGGAGAGAAACTTTAAGAGCCAAAACGTGTGGGGGTTGTGGGATCGTGTGGGGATTGCGTTCATTGAACGTCGCCTTTCCTTTATGATCTTGTTAACCATATCTTTAGAGACCGATACTGACGCAGGCAAATCTTTATAATACGTCAGCATAATCATATGAAATCCTTTTAATCAAAGAAATGTTTTATACAAGTCTGTGAATTTCGTGTCCGGTCTATGTATATGCACGGCTTGTTCAAGTCCTTTTGACATTAATAGTTTCATGTAGACAAAATATTATCCATGAAATAAAATGAAAAATAACAAAAATAAATCATTAATGTTCTTCGCATATGAAGTACAAGAATATTTTACCCTTTTCAACTATATTCTAGAGACAATTTTCCCCAGGATGGTTGCTCCGATTATCACGTACAATTCCCATTCAATGTGCATTTTAATGACAATCTATTCATTCCAAACACTAACATGTTCTCACTCGAAGCTGCGCAACAGAAAGTACATTGTAAAAAGCGGGACAATTTCAGATTGTTTTTATCGCAAAAAATATTAATATACAACTATTTTTACGATTCATATGCCCGTACTTAATTTTTCCAAGGCGGTTTGTTTTCAGGTTGCCTTGCGGTAAATTTACGTATTTATTGGCATAATTTCCCCGGAATTAGCCGTACATATGGTCAGGGTATCGCATTGTAACATGGCCAGCGATTGGCTGAAAAAAGTGCAGGGAAAACCGTATGATTCAATTTATACATGAGGTGATTGGATGAAAATGGGGTACTTTTAAGTATAAAAACTAATTTAGTAAGTAACACTACATTGTTTTCTGAAGAAAATGAAATATTTCATGAGTCTCTTTGATAATTTTGACTTGGATACTTGCATTTATAAAAAGTGTATGTCAGTCCTGTGATCAGCAGAAAATTTCAATGAAATGGGGGGTAATCCTCTTTGAAGTCATTTTGCAAAAAATTTGGTTGGCTACCCCTATATAACAGGAACATTTTTATGTGTCAGGCATTTCATTCTGCTAGAAAAATCACCTCTTTAGCATGAAAACTCAATTTAAAGGTAGGAATCGGGACCATTTCTTATAATGTAAGTCTAAGGAAATAACAATGTGAGTGTCTGACCATAAACAGGCTTATCGCCATCCTTTTTATGGTTTTGCTCGACAGTCTTTCGCGAGCAATGTCATGACTTGATATCAGAACCTAACATATTATAGATATTTAACTAGTGTCTGAGCAGAAAAATGCATTTTGTCATGCTTAAATAAATGATATAATTACGAATTAATTAATATGTATGTGTTTCATTATGTTAGGTTTTTGATATTGTTATGAATATGTTAGTGATAAAATGAGTTGAAACCTACTTAATTATCACTTATTTTCCCCCAGCATTATACATTACTAAAAACAATTCCACCAAGATTGGGCAGACGGGACATATTATTAATATAAAATAAATAATATTAATTATCGTTTGTTTTCCGGAGGCACCATAGATTACAACACAAGAGTCTACCAACGTGTGAGCAAACTACACATAATACCCGTATGGAATGTCATTAATCAGTCTTAGCCTTGGTAATATTTCGGCATTAACTTAACACTTAGACATTAGAAATAAATTACCACAGCCGAGATATTTCTTTTTTCTAATATTGTACAATAATGTTACATTTTGACTGCGTTTACCGTTAACTGTATAGTTTAGGGCCAAGCCATATTTTTTCTCATCCATTTGAGCATCTAAATATATTTAAATGAACTGTCAAGAGTTGTATGCAATTATAACGTTTTGATAAATCTTTATTTAGAATTTGTTTTTGACACATATTTCTTAAAACAAATCGTTTATAATTTAACTTTAAAATTTTAAATGTGTCAAATATTCGATTTGAATTAGATCATCTCAGGGAATTCCGATACATTTTTTATTTGCTCTACAAGAGTCTAACGCTTTGCCTCTTTGCAATTACTATGATTCAATATTAGACATTACGTTAAATATGTTTTTCCATAAAAAACTAATAACCAATCAATGTACAAAACCTTTTTAAATTATGTTATGTTAATCAATTCTGAAATATTCGGATACAAAATTATAATAATTACACACCATAATTTAACACGTCCTGTAGAATCTCGCTCATCAATGTTTCGGTATCTTTTTCTTTCTTTCTTTTTTCTTTCTTTTTTTTTTTGAATACCGTAATGTTTAATTCTGTAAATGAGAGATTGATATAAGATCTTTGCGTAAGATTTTCTTCAGTGAGATATTTCAAATGATGAATTATATTGTGAAAAGTATATTTGAATTTTGTTTTCAATTATACGTAAACTAATGACATTAAGAACAGTGCAGGGAAAGACAAAAACCTTCTGAATTCGGTGCCTTCTGGGTACACTGCCAGTGTGGCTGGGCTGTGTCATTGGATTAGCAGCAGATTTTATTTTCATCTACATTGCTTTTAAATGGATTTTTCTATAGAAATAAATCAGTGTAAAGAAACGTCTATTGATCAACTTATAAATCTCGTCAAGTATGTGGGATTTGTTTTCTGCTTTTAAAAGACCGTTTTGATTCATTGTGAGATGGAAATATATCGACAACTGTAGTATACACAGTCATGAAACACGTTCTTTATATTTGAAAATTTTTAACTGGGGCATAAATCGAATAAATCATCTTTGATTTAGTTATAAAAATCTGTAATTCTCAAGACTTTCGGTTGTTTGACATAGCTCAATTATTTAATGAAGCTTTCCGTTTAAACATGGTTTCTTCTATTTCCATCTTTGTTAACTTGCAAGGAACTATGTAGTATGCTATATTTTAAAGTTGATTTGTCTACAATGAATATATTTTTCATAATTATTTCAAATATGGACTAAGAACAATAGAAATGAATCATTCGGTTGTTCTTATGAACTATTTCTTGAAAACATATGTTGACACTGATCTTAAGTGATTCCGTATGATTATTTATATTATGATATAGAGGATATTGAATGAGTGTAAGTTCAATACTGAATTTATTGCACGAGTAAAATAAAACTATATTATGCGAGCCTCTGGCGAGCATAATATTATTTTATTCAACGAGTGCAATAAATTCAGTAATGAACTTACACGAATTTAATATTCTATTTATCACATACCCAAAATAAAGACCGTTTAAAGTAAAATAAGAGTCATTTTTCATTGACGCGCCCATAGTATAACGCTATCATTTAGCGCGTCTTTACACTATGTTTGTTAACGCTAATGACGTCACGTCAAAATATATGCACGGCCGTGCAATACCATATTTACGCAAAATCGGCACGGGTGTGTGATAAAAATAATTATAATATTTTTTTCAGAACAATGTATTATCTGCTATATATCTATATGTCATATCAGACCATGTATCTTTAGTATTTTGCATTTAGTAAGTCGCTGTGAATATATCTATCTTATCTGTTCTGTTAACTTATCTTTGCTTTATCGCAACATCGTTTTAATCAAATTCCTTAACCTCTTAACCTATTTATAGACGAAACATTAGAGTGGTCGGAAATATAAAAAGTAAACAAGTAATTTATGTTAATCTATAGTAACTGTTATAATTTAACATCTAATATGAAATAAAAAAACTACTCATGTATGACAACCAGGAATACATCATGTCAATGGATTATTCGCGCAACATTATTCAAAATAAGTTCCTAAAGTTGACTCGGTAGTCACGTATAATTTCCACATATACTATATGAAAAAGCCAAGCTATTTATCAAATCACTCAAGAATGTCTAGCAATAGGATTGTTCAACTCAAACCTGCTCAAATAAAAGGTAAGTAAACAAAAATATCAGACTTTTTCTTATCATCTACTGTGTAATCATTTTATTTATTGCCAAGACTTGATGTATCGCCATTTGCTTGCATAAACAAAAAAATATTTCATTCTTACATATTTAAAATATGACGTTAACACCGTTTACTTATATTTTTAATCTTTTAAAATGTTTAACTTGTCGATTTAACTGCCTGTTATTCTTTTATTTCAACAAAACTTAATGTAATATTTTTGTGTTATGTATGTAAATTTTCATTTAAAAAAAACACTTATAAGCCAGTGATTCAAATACATAATACGAGGAAACTCATTTTATCGTCATTTCTGTTGTAATTTCAACTAACCTTAAGGTGTGGGTGGGACATTAAATACTTGTTTGTAATCTTCTTAAATGTCAAAAATTATGTCAACTGTCCCTTGGAGTTAGATTTATCAAATTTCATCATGCCCTCTGAAATCTCGTTCATCAAACATTTTGCTTTATATTTGCTCATTTGGAAAACGTTTATGCTTAATTGTGTCAAGAAAAGAGATTGACATCTTTATGCAGCAGACCATTTTCAAGTATAGGCTTGTATGATGGATACTATTGTGAGAAAAATAATTCAAAAGTAAACTCAAAATTGTTACAGTAAAGCGATCACGTTTTATCACCAAGATAATGATTTTTGCGTCGAGAGAAATCCTCTGTAATAGTAAATGCATTCAATAAATTAATTCGAAAAGAAATTATTCAACTTTTATATTTGTCGTAGAAAGGGCAAATGTGCGTTTTAAAATGTTGTAATCTTCGATTTAGATCTGATTTATAAACAATGCATATCATTTAAGAACAAAAGCGCTGTAAATGAACTAAATAGTGACAATGGTAACATGAAGTGAAAAAAGCTGTATTTTGACGTTCATATACAATTTGAAATCACTTACAGTATTTATTTTCTTAACTCAGAATAAGCAAAAGGTAGCATAGCTAATGACCAATGACTAATTATTTTGGAAACTGTCAGGACACCGAAAATACCAGAAATTTAACATCTTTACTATTTCACATGATATACAATCTAATTGTCTATATTCAGAACAATATCTTTTTATACTTTAGCTGACAGAAATAATTATAAATGTTTCATTTGCGTTGGACGCTGGGTGGCCATAATTGCAAAAATCAGTGTGATTGTTTATCGCTTTTTGTAGTTTTCGCATTTATTCATGTATATCATAGAGACACATCTAGAAAACTAAATTGTACAAATATAAAGCTTGAATAAAGATATACTACGTCAAACGAAATGAAACTACTAATATTGTAATAAATATTGGTTTACAGACGTAAGAAAGTTATTTATATGGCTTGTTTCTAAAACAAACCCAGGCCTATAAGACATTTACATGAGCCGACTTTCAGATGTTATTCTTATGGTAATTTTCAATGTGACTTATCGATTATGTAAGACTTTGGTGTTAAATGTAATCTTAATTCAATTGTCTGTTTCCCGAGAGATTCAAAAACAAAATTTGCATAATTTATTTCACTGATTTGTTTAAGTGACACAAGACAGCCTTTTTTTTAGCTTCTTTCTCTTCTTGAAAAATCCGATGTAAGGGGGTATCATAAATATAGTACTATACAAATCACATTTGAAACAACGATAACATCAAAATTAATCAACGTCGATAACTGTGCCAAAGCATAGTTTTATCAGACCAAACCATCACAAAAGTGTAAGAGGAGTAAATTATTTAACAGAAATCAGTAGATTAATATAAGTGTAGCAGACAGTATAAAGATGTTGGACAAAACAACAACTAATTTACACAATTTCAATAAATACTTTTATTTTTTGAGAAGTCCTAACAAATTTAGAAGTATAAAATTTAATATTATCTATTTCAATTAGTAATCAAATATATTTATGATCTAATTATTAGGTTGATTAATTAAACTATATTCGTTTGTTTAAGACTAAATCCAGTTAAGTGTTTCAAGGCCAAGCCTTGAAGTACTGACCAGAATAGGTACAGTACCTACCCTCACTTACAATGCCAAATTACGTAAGATTGTTTATAGCATTCAGTAATTTCAGCATTAATTTGATTGGTTTTACTATAAAACTGTATATACTATTTAAAAAAGTATATTAGAAAAAACTGATAAATTTAGAGTAATAGATTACCATCAATACCCATCCTAATACTAGCTATTATAGTAATTTAAATTTGCTGCTCATGTTGTAAATATAAGACAGACGTCAAATGAGAAATTGTTATCATTCCTTATGAAAACAAGCTCGAATTTATCTCCATAACTCGACTTTACGTTGACAAAGGCGGACATGTCTTTCATTTATTTTCTCTTGCACTGTATGCGTTGACAGTCAAATACTTTTACATATTAACGAGTCTATATATAACAGGACACATCAAATGAGACAATAAAATACGTGCTGTATATGACATTTTCATACAAAGCACAATACGTATTTTTTGGTATACTAATTATAGTTAGTAAATCTGACCTAGTGGCAGATGTGTTTGTCTCTCTTCCTATTCATCATTTGTTCGAATCCTAATACGCCCATGTAAGAGCAATAAATGAGAGAAATACAACATACGGGATGGAATAATTGGATAAGTTTTCATTAGATTTATATATTAAGTACATTCTTATTGCTGAAAATGTGACCTGTCTGCAAATATAAAAATTGGTATTCGATATCAGTAAATATAGCAGTAATAACACACATTATCCCAGGGAATAAAGAAACATAACATAAACAGAGGTCGTAAAAAGCGGGAAAGAGAACAACAAGAAGGCAAACTTCTCCCATGTCTTCCATCCACAATAGAATTACACTTAAGCAATTAATGATATATGATAGTAATGATAGAAATAACTTTGTCAATTTCATCGATGCACGTAATCATTCTTGAAAGAACAGCTGTTTTTTGTCCTCTTAATATACAATAAAATACGTTTGTACAAACAGAAAACACACTTTTCTTTGCTATGAAAAAGGTTAGAATTTGAAGTATATTGCAAACTTTTACGACTTCTAGGGTGATAACGTGCGATGCTTGATAACGATGCTTGATATATATATATATATTTAGGTGTTACTGTACAGTTTCTTTGTACACAGGGATTAGATAAGAAAAAAAAACATTTTTGTCGCGTTCCGGATTATCTCTTTTTTATCTCCATAATTTACATTAAGAAGTGAAATTCTAAGGTTGACATCTCTTTATTCAATTTCCTTTTCGCTTTATGCTTTGACAATCAAATGCTATTAAGAATCATAGGAATCTAAATTTGTCAGGAAATACATCTATTTTCTACAATCAACAACTACTTGTAGTGAAAGAGCTTTCCCAGATAATAATCTTATAAGCATAAGATACACGTTTTGTAAGGCATTTCAAAAACATTTTCACTAACTTAGTGATTATCTACACATCCATAGCTGATTGAGCAAACAAAAGAAAGAATAAGTATCAACATTTTTGTGATATAGATAAACCTTATACGAATATTATATCGAGTAATTAAATGAAATAGAAATGAGGGACATTTGACATAATAAGAGAAGGAGTTATGTACCAGACTGTATAAAATAACAATAACACCAGTGAAGTACATGTATGTAAGCAAGTTTTATTTCACAATTTATTCAACGCAGTATGTTTTATTCATGTTTAAGGACATGATGTGAGAAATAAGGGAAAGAAAAGGTAAAATGCAATCAAAGGTTAGAGCAAACTAAAGGACATGACGCATTTACTGGTTCACAACCAGCATAAAAAGCACGGCTTGATGAAATGCAAAAAAAAACTATATATTTTGTTAGTTGATATTAAGGAATTGTTCGCTTTGAGTGGATAAAACGTTTCGTTTAAAATACAGAAGAGTCCGAAAATTTGACGGTTTGAATTATGTTGACTGAATCACTATGCATTAAGCTAACATACTTAAGTTATATATGATATGATATGAAAAACGCAAGGATACAAGACAGGCTCTGTCAACAAGTTTAATTTCCATACAGTATATTTCATTGTTTTCCCCCAAATTGGAAGTATATTTTGTCTGCGTGCACTCAAATATTTACATTCCCACAGGCTGCCAAGTTGTCTCTTAGATTTACATTTAATAGTTATTTAAAGACACGTCTTCTGATGAGTATGATATAAACTTCTCTTGCATGCAATATTTATTTACAAGTGTCTGACTTGTGGCTGTTTTCCAATATCATACGATATTGTAAAAGGCACCAAATCACACGGTTTGTTACATTCGAAAATAAGAAAACTTTAAAAAAAATGTTCCTGTTTATATTTTCATCCGAAGATGATTAATGATACACATTTCCATATGATAACAGGTTATGAATTAATGTGATTGATGATTCCACCGCTTTTTACTTTTGAATTGAAACAGGTCTTGATTTTGAGATGTCTGGGGCTGCGTTCTGTGAACGTCACCATTGGCATGTTGATCTTTGTTCTAATTTTTGTTTGTGATACCACATAACATCTGATTAAAAAAAGAATAAAACAGTATTCTTAAAGAAAGCTCAAATCGACAACACTGAAAATGTTGCAGGCTCGGTTTGATTGAGCCTGCTCATGGACGATAGTAGTAATTACACCATCCACGCTTCGGCTACAGCAGAATTCAACATTTAGACATATTATGGCGAAATCTTGAATTTAAAAACACCAGAAGATGTGTTGGTGGTGATCAAAGAACCTTCAATCCGACAATTTTCTTATTCCGTGAAAAGCGGCGTATGGTTCCCAAGAAAAAGAATGCTTGTGTCGGAAACGAGAAAATAATGGTCGGAATAAAATAAAACGGAATTAAGAAAGGGGATCGCAGGGTTACAAGCCTGTATCTAACAGATAAGATAAATTGAAGAAAAAAAACAACAGGCAACATATCTTTAAAGTTATTGAACAATATTGAAGTGGGGATACTTGACCTTGAAAAGGCCAAATTGAAGGAACTCAAATATCATAAATACAACAATAAAGTCGTGCTGAACGGTCTTCAAGAAACAAAAATAATCATCTTAATGTCCACTTAGGTGGACATGTAATAAGCTACTGACGATGACAAAAACTAAGAGCTCTTTGTGCTAAGGTACACTATAAAGTGGAATAATATTTATAACAAATGAAGGTCTTTTTAAAAACCTATTTAAATCATTCTTTCGGAACATGCAAATATCTTATCACTAAGGTGAGACATATTTATGCTACCAAAACGTCGGCTGGGTTGTGTCGCGGGCTGCATTCCATGAACGTCACCTTGCATTGCCTTGTGGATCTTTGTTCTCATCTAAAGTACATCACTCTAAGAGTAAAAACAAAATAGAGACAGTAAACATATATGTAAGGACAAGTAGCTCGGAAACAATCTTTAACAATAGCATAGCTTTTATGACCATTTATATTTAAAGAAATTATTCACAAGTATTCATCAACTAAACTAATTGATGTTTCTGTTAAATGGACAATAGATATGGCAAAATACATTTATGGAGGAAAATATAATAAGCATAAATAAAATAAACAAAGGAATTTGTTTGATTGATCAAATACCAGAATTGGTTGGGACATTGATTTTTGATTTTGCCAAGAAACATTTAATTTAATAAAATAGAGAAAATAAGAAAGTTTACTGACTTTCCTATTAACCTACTTAAACACGTCAAATGTTATGATATGTCATGAAATAAAATAGGAATATATAAATTGGAAAGGAATTAAATCATTTACTTGTGAATGAGAGAAATATAAATCAATTTATCTGATTTAAGGAAATCTGTTAATTACGAAACTCCTGAAATCTTTCAAAACAAAAGATATACTATAGAATAGTTGACCTACCAGAGCGAGACAAAGTAAATGTGATAATGCTTTAGTTAATTACTATTATAGATGTTGATATGCAACAGTGCAAGATACGTCATGGGCTATTACACCTTTTTGTTTGGTGGTTCACCAGGATTTTCTGAAATTGAAAAAAGTAACATAAGAATAACGAAATATTACTGTAATAAAAAACAGATATGCTAAAACCCGTGACGCCCGTGACGTCCGTGACGGCATCATCACGGAAAATATAATTTACTGTCACGGGTTATGTCACGGGTTTTGTTATTTTGTTAAGTTTGATTATTTATTTAAATATAAGTTACTGAAGATTTTATTTGATTTTATGAATGATTATTTTAGTTTTATCTTTTAATTGACATTACTATCACGTTGCGATCACAACTTTATATTACAATAACGTCACGTGATTGACTTAGTAACGACGTCAGTTAAGATGGTAGAAACATTGAATTAAATGTCATTGAGTACAGACCAAATTCTACGTCTTATACGGTCCGAACCGCCGATATCGGCGCTTCCTTTTAGACCAAGAGTTGGCGAAACGTGGATTTTTAAAGGAGACGGTCTAAAAGCACAGGATTGGCGAGCTGACGGACATCGTTGGATAAACCAAGGCACTTTTCAACTTGGGGATTTCTACGTATCTACGCTGATATTTAGACATATTCTTTTTAAGGAAATACCATGCATGCCAGCAATATTTATGCTGCATGAGCGCAAATTCCAAAAACACCACGAATTATTGTTCAATTTTTTCAAAGAAAATATAAGACTTCCAAAAACGCTGTTTGCTTGTGTCACAGACGGTGAACAGGGGATCATGAATGCAATGTCTTGTGTTCCAACACTTGTTGATGTGAGATGTTGGAACCACATATTAAATGATATTGGAAGATGGCTGACTGAACATGGATTTTCTAATTCAGAAGTTGTAGCATATAAGGATCATATTCGATTTATATTTGGAACAGATTCCAGAGATGGCGGTATGGCTGCATTAAAAAAGCGTAATCAAATAGTAAGCTTCACTCAAAGTAATGAAGAAGCCCATTTTTCTTTCTGTATTTACCTCTGTTCTTGTCAGTCGTTCCGTAAAATTACTTTCCTTAATTACTGACCAGTGATTATTAATTTCTCTACAAGTGACCGACTCTTATCCCATATGATTTCTGAATCAGCTGTGACAGACGAATTATCATCAATCGAATTATCCGAGATCTCACTAACATGTAGCGCTTTGATTCCATCTACATTTATCTCCACAATATATAATCAGGATATACGCAACAAATCAGCAAAAATTTAGAAATAAAATCAATGATATCTTCTACAAAAGAAATAACAAGTTGATTGAAAAAGTTTCGGATGTCAAACAAAATGTTTTCAGGCAAAGTAAAGCCTTGTAGCAAACTGCTGATATAGTTTTAATAGTGACATGACGTTATACACAAAAAGGTTGTTCCAAGTATACACAAGAATGCTGTTAACATGCCTGTTAATCGCTGAAGATGTTTTAGAAGTAATTAAATATGAAACAACAAGATTTAAAATCGTTCCCTTGCGCAAATGGCATCCTTGAAAATGAACATTACTTGAAAGTTAGTACACTTTGACTTTAAATATTTCAAATTATGTGTCCAACATAAAATGCTAATTTGAATGTCTACAAAACATAAGTGTGGTTAGTGAACCTTAACTTTCTAGCTTAAATAAGATTTCAATGAATAGAGAGAAAATATTTGTTTTCTTCATTTCTATCAAATATTTTGAAACAAATGCTTTATTTATCAAGCAATTCATTTATTTATCTTTATCCGCACTAAAGCGTGAACCTTGCACCAGAGAGGAAATAGCAGCAAGTAAAGGGAAAGCTATCTCAATATTGTGTGTTTAATTTCTATGATTTTTAGTCTTTTGCAAGTTCTCCTTTATGTCATACCCTTGTGCAACATATGTCCATATCTTCATTTAGCATGTGAATCTTGCATTTCAGACTCAATATTGGCACTGCTACCTCAACAAGAATTTGTAACAGAGTTACCAACGTTGCCCGCCTCGAAAGTTTTATATGAAGCATTATATTGTGCTATTTCAAAAGATTGAGGTATGGATCTCAGGACTTTCAGAACAAAAATATGATCAATCCTAGATCTGCAAATGCAACAATAAATTTATTAAACAATAAAATGAAACACAGAATTAAAAAAAATCTATCATGTTGAGCTTTAAGTGGGACCTTGACCTTGGAGGGAGGGGTGCAGGTGTTGTGCATGACATGTCGTCTTATAATTGTAACTATTTGTGCCAAGTATTTTCAAAATCCCTTGCACTATGAAGAAGTTATAGATCGGACACAAAATATACTCTATAAATGACTATGTTAATGTTAACCAATGAGTGTGACCTTGGAGGTAGGGACCCATGTTTTGCACATGATACCGTATAAGTACTTTTTCTGCGGGAACTTTATTTCTGCTATTTCTGCGGTTCATAGCGACACCGCAGATTTAAAAACCGCAGAAAATTAAGCCTTTCCCTTTTTTATACCGGTATGTCGGAATATTGTATAAATACATTACCATGTACCGTTATCACCCTTTGTACTTTATGTATCAGTCGTAAATACATTTTTAGAATAAAATTGTTACTTTGCTTGTTCTTTATTTCAAATAAATATCATGTTTGTATGATTTTCGCTCACCCTAAGCTTGATTATTTTGTAAAATAAAACTTATTGTTTGATCGGTGCAATAAACATATCCTTTGTATTTGTACAATATCTTGTGACTTCGTGCGATTTCGCTATTGTTTATTTTTCACACTTCATATTTATACACATACAGTTTTAAAATTGTCCATTAACGTGTATATATCGATACAATATGATTACGACGACACACATTATCTGTTGTTTGCAGGTTATCCGGAAGTAATGTACATGTTACGTCAACATATATTGAAATGCTGTTTGTTTTTATCGGTAAATTTTTGTAAAAATATCAGACTTAAAACGATAAAATAATAAGCATCAATGCGAGAATGATGACACCGCAGAAATAAGATACGCAGAAATTAAAAACCCCTTATTTTAACAAAAATCGCAGAATATTAAGCCCGCAGAAATAAGTACCTATACGGAATATCGTCTTATTATTGTGATTATCTGTGCAAAGTGTTTTGTTTACATAGCAACATACATGTAAAATTTTGAGAGTTTGTCTGCAAATCAATTTAATGACTGAATTAGACATAGATCCTGACATTTTGTTAGAAATAACTAATAAATTTATGGCAAAGAGCCCTTTGGTGACTGAACTGGTGACATCAAATGAAAGATTAATTAGAGAGATAAACCCTGATCATTTCGTGGAGAGTAATGAGAATAATACTAGATAGAAGACCATGTATGATTTTAAATTTGATAATGCCTTCCTCATGTCAAAGAATGAAACTAGACTGGTAGAGTTTACATCTCCCGATGAATTAAAAAGCTGTTACAAAAATAACAGTTCGGAGCATGAGCCAACAACACTTCGAGGGTTCTTAGGATCACTTGATCGGTATTTAAGAAGTGTTGATAGCCCTATGTCAATCTTTCGAGATAAAGAATGCTCTTAGACAAGAATAGTGTTAAAAAGAAAACAACAAGAGTTTAAAAAAGATCGACCTGGGTAATAAGCCAAAATCAGCAGAAATGCTGGATGAATGGATGATTGAAAAAATGTATGAAACAGAAACACTTAGCACAAAACAATCCACGAGCTCTTCTCCATTCCATATGGTTCATATATACCACATACTTTGGTATGAGGACTGATAAAGTGATCCATCAACTTTGCTTCTTTTGCTTCTATGAGACTCTGTGAGACTCAGTTTTGATAAAACATTTATTCGATAGTGTCATCGTATACATTATGCTTGGCACAGAGAGACAAACTAAGATAATAACTGGGAAAATCCAAGAAATATTCGGTTAGTGAAATTACTTGTTCTGTTTCTTGTTTGTTGATCCTCGTATTTAGTTATATCAAATAAAGGATCAATTCGAAAATACATTCTAAAAAATGGCTGAAAATAATTGTATGTATCAAGGCAGCGTCGGTTGCGCTATTTGAATAGACTTCCGTTTGATCGGCAAGTGTTTCAAGATCGCTCGAAGCCACTGGAGAACTTTAGCAGTAAGGACATCAGGGAACGCTATCGTTTCTTTACTCAAACCATCTTGAGGATAGTTGATTTGAGGAGGGAGACCAAGCGTTCCCATGCACTGCCACCGCTTCTTGCTGTTCTTGTGTCTTTGGAAATTTTGGCATCCAATGTGCATCACATTGTTATTGCACAAGTGCATGACGTATCAAGAGCAAGCGTGACACGGGCGGTAAAGTCATTTTGCCAGGCACTGTGTCATTTACTTGACCAGTACGTGATGTTTCTAAGGGGGTGACATGATACACAAGACACAGAAAAGATTTTACGCTGTTGCAGGTATGACTATGTAAAGTAAAAGTCAGTAACCAATATAAACAAATTTTTGGCATCCGGAAAGAGAGGTAATGTAAAATTCCAATTATAGTTTAAGGCTAAAATCTGCTAAACAATTTCCATCCTGGACATATTCAGGGCTTGCTTGTATCGATCTATTCTGGGAAATCATGGAGTTTATGTTAGGGAAATAAAAATAAACTCATAAATTCATGTAAAATTTATTGAAGACATTATAAATTATATTTTCCTTTTACTTTTTTAATGTCAGCTTGTCCCATATGTACTTCCTAAGATTCAGTTCATATGGGTAAAATAATGTTTGAATGCCTGCATTGTACCAGTAAAACTACACAAGTCGGCACAGTGTTCTATATGGATGCATTACAATCATACTTATGCATGTTGTCCCATCAGAATTACATGTTTTATGTCACACCGGTACAGTATGGGTCATATGGCGATGTCCCAGCTTTACTAGTGGAGAAAGACCGAACGGGCCTTCCGTGATTATTTAAGGCCCTAACAGGCACCTGAGTAGTATTTTTGATTTAATGGTATCAAATGTTTATTAAGATTGTTCGTACAATATTATTCAGAATCTGTACGATTTAAATCTTTTAATTGAGAGCTTATATTCAGTTGAAGACAAATTAAATATAAATTTTAAAAGTAGATTGTAATGATGTATGAATTGCAATTATGATGATAGATTCTAGTATTTATTTTTTACTTAATTAAAGAATGTTTAACAGATATGTATCATATAATAGTGTAAAAATACTGCAAATGTTGAAATTTTTGTGGCATGATGCTTTGTGATCCTTTCATTTTTCTTTTTCAGGAACTTACGTGCAGCAAGTTCTCTATTTTCTTTTACGATGCTGCTGTGCGGCAAACAGTCAAAACTGCTGGTCAGTAAATATGTTTTATTTTTTAACAATTTTATATGCTGCTGTACATCATTATGGTCACAAATAACAAAAAGAATTGAAGCTACTGTAGCACTATTTACTTTTGTCTCTATATGTAGCACATTCCAGTACGAGACCTCAAAGTAATTGTGAAGTAATCAAGGAATGGGCAAATTCAGACACAGCAAGTAGCTTAATCAAGACTTTAAACACAAAATATGATAAACAAGATCAACAAGGAAAGGCGGCGTTCTATGAACGCAACCCAAACACAACACAGCAACAAGTAGTCTTTTATTGGACGCAAAAGGGTAGCTAACCAGCAGGTTGCAAAAGAACTGTCAAGTACAGGTAAAACTTTTACTCTACATCAATATAATGCTTCAAAGTTTTATAGGCTTATTGAGGTTGGGTCTGGTGATGCAACATGTTTATTTGAAGATTTGATAAAGTGTGAGGACAGAAGAATAAACATTGCTTAGATAGCTGCTTCAAATAAATGCACTATGTCGGACCAAGGTTATGTTAACCCTGATTGCAATGATAAATTCAAAGTATTTAGGGAAGACCTCTTGCCACTAGTATTTTCAGGTTGGGGTCAATTGAGCCATTGAGGAAAAACATGAACTTGGTAAACTCTTTATTCTTTTGCAAAATGCATATTTTTGTGAACATGGCAACTGAAACAAATAAGTGCCCCACGCAGTTTGAAAGAACACTAGTGAAAGAGGGTAGAAATCTCTATGCTTTCTCTTACAACGGAACTGGTACATCCCGATTAATTCGGACAGTAAACAAGCCTTTCAGGTCATGGTTGTGAAATATCTGGTGTGGTAGGACATTTTGCTGCATACTTAGCTGATAAAGATATTAAGAGACAATAATTACCTTTAAAGGTCACCGGTTTAACAACTTGTACCATGCTGCTGCTCTAACTTATCACCATTTAAGTGATACACAGGACTTTCTTTCATTATGGTCAGAACTAAATGAGTTGCTCAAAAGCATATGTTTTGATATACATTAGTCAGTTAACAAAGCAGGTATCATATTTTAGGACTTATAAAATTGTAACTAGTCCATTCTGGAGACTTAAAGAGAATGTCCCAAGTGCTCTGTACAGAACACACATCTCCACCAGCTAAAAATTCATTTAGAAGCCTGGTCAAAGAATGTCTCTCCGATTCTTGCTAGTGAATATGTGTTCAGTGACCAGCATGTTCAAATTAAAACAGTCTGTGTTTATGAGTCTCTAGTAGCACCATCTGAGGATCCAGTGTTTGAAAGCTAGACACAGCGTTAAAGCTGTATTGACAGGTATGTTGCTTAATTTAAAACGCCAGGCAAAAAACCAGCTACCTGGTGGAAGATAATGAAATTGAGATGAACAAGATATGATAAATTAGATCAACAAGGAAAAGCGGCGTTCAAGGTTGATTTGTTAATGAGGTCCAAACCTTCAGCTGCTGTTACAACATTTATAGCCATTATTATGAGGTCAAACAATAAGACATCTGACTAGTTAAATTTTTTGTCACCAGAAGAACATGCACAGGTAATTAATGAAGCTAGGGTAAGTATGCCTCAATTTAAAAAATCAATAAAAAAAAGCGACAGTTGTTATATCAGAAAAGTTAGAAGTTTGCAAGAAAACGCAGGAAAGAAAGGCAATCCAAGAAGTGAAACAACATTCAAACAAAGTAAGGTTAACACAAAAATAACTCAAATTGGTGGCCTAAGGACTAATTAAGAAGACTTAGAAAAGTACAAAACTGGCAAAGATAAATGTAAATTTAAAGAGGCAATTCTTATCAAGTTGCAATTAAGAAGAGTAGTTTTTAACTGCAAAGGAAAAAAAATTAATTTCAGCAACAACACAAAGGACGGCAATAAATCTTAGAACAACTAGAAGACAACCTTAAAAGGGTAATCATTTTTTTTTAGATGAAGAAGATGTAAGTCAGTCGGGCTTTAAACAAATATACAGGGCAGTTGATAATGTACAAAAAGAATTGAGCACAGTTAAATTAAGCTTGCACAAAAGATTTGAAGAGACCATCAAAAAATTATTATTTATCAACAAAACGTTTTTGCCCATGTTCCATGAACAGCCAGACACTCTTAAAGGAAAGGAATTTAAGCATCAATGTAGAGACCCAGAATATGTCGTAGTGGAATGGTATCAGGGTATTGTAACAGTCATAAAAAGCAAAATGTGGATACTTCAAAAACAGAGTATTTTGTAAAGTATGATGATGATGATGATTTATGGTTTTCCCTCTGCTCAAAGACATGAAAAAAGGAGATTTAATTATATTGTACTGACAAGTAATTGAGTTTTTGCTGTCTGAATAAAAAGCAGAGATCTGAGTCTTGATTAATATGTAAAATACTTTATCACATAAACCGCGATGCAAGAGTGTAATAAAGTTATGTAATAAAAACATATTACACAAGTGTAGCAGCACTTTGGCGTGACGTCATTTGCGCTAAATATAAACATAGCGGTTAAGCGCGCTAATGTTAGCGTTACACTACGAGTATAGGCGCGTTAATTTTTACAGTATACCGTTCTTATTTTTATATATGATAAAAATAATATCATACTCGTGTAGATTCAATACTAAATTTATTATGCTCCCTAAAGGGAGAGCATATAGTCACCACCTTGTCCGTCTGTCCGTCCGTTGTCTTGTCCTGAGCATAACTTGAAAACCCTGGGAAACTTCATACAGTGGTAGAGGTCATTGAGGGGAAGTGCAGTGTCAAAGAACCATAACTCTATTTTGCCCGGTTTTTGAAGTATCTCCCCTTATAGAAAAATTTTGTCCGGGACATAACTCTAAAAGTATAATGAAACTTAGGTAAATAGATCTCAATGGGTAATGTGCAGTGCACAAAAACCATAACTCTTTTTTGCTTAATTTTGAAGTAATTGCCCTTCGTTAATTTTAACACTGAACTTTGTCCGGAACATAAAAGACTGTTACAGTAGGTAAATAGATCTCCATGGGTAGATGTGCAGTGCACAAGAACCATAACTCTTTTTTGCCTAATTTTGGAATATTGCCCTTTGTTAATTTTAAGATGAAACATTGTAGGTAGATAGATCTAATTGAGTAAAAGTGCAGTGCAAAAGAACCATAACTCTGTTAAGCCACATTTTGAATTATCTCCCCTTTTAGAAAAATCTTGTCCAGGACATAGCTGTAAAACTATGAGTGATATCAAAATGAAACTTTGTAGGTAGATATATCTCAATGGGTAGATGTGCAGTGCACAAGAATCATAACTCTGCCTTGCCTAATTTTGGAGTTATTGCCATTTGTTTATTTTTACTTTTTGAACTTTGTCTGGAACATTACTCTAAAATTACAAGAGATATCAACATGAAACTTTGTTGGTAGATAGATCTCATTGAGTAAGAGTGCACTAACAAAAAAACATAACTTTGTTTTGCCCATTTTTTTAATTATTTCCCCTTTTAAAAAAAATCTTGCTCGGGAAAAAAACTCTTAAACAACAAGAGATATCAACATGAAACTTTGTAGGTAGATGGATCTCAATGGGAAGATGTGCAGTGCACAACAAATTGAACTCCACCTTGCCGAATTTTGTAGTTATTGCCCTTTATTCCTTTTTACATTTTGAACATTTTGTTCGGGACATAACTTAAAAACCAGGAAAAAAGAGGTATCAACAAGAAACTTTGTAGGTTGATAGATCGTATTGATAAGAAGTGCAGTGCAAAGAACAGTAACTCTGCCTTGCCTAATTTTGGAATAATTGCACTTCGAACTTTTTCCAGGTACATAACTCTGAAACTACAAGAGGAGTACTTTCCTGTGTCCACAACCTATTCAGATTTAGTTTATATTTAAGTACACATACGTTCTTTCCAATTTTGTTGCCTTAGTAATTAAATAAAAGTTAAATTACGCAATAATTAAGAAAAATATTTGAAGAAACAAACAGTTATGATTTATACCATTCAAGTATTTTTTGTTTTCTTTCTTTATTTAAATTTTTGTAATAGACAGTTGCTGTTGTCATAAAATTATCACTCAAATAATATGATATCCACATGTTGTTGCCATCAATTTCATTGTCGACGCATGTTTTAGCGTGTGTGGTTTTCTTATAACAGTTGCTTTGGTAAACATAAACATGTTTTTTAAACTTATAAACTCTATATGATTTTTGACGGCAGTAACAACAGGAAAACTATATACAGAAATTAAAAACAAAAAACAAAAACAAAAAATATACGAAGTCAGTTTTTCATCTTATTGTCATTCGTTTTGCCTATTTGTATGAAAGAATATGTAAGTTTCTATAGTTACAAAAAACAACAACAACAAATGTTATTCATGCAATTACCATTGTTGAATCAATTAAGATATTGATAAATATCTTTTAAAAGTAGAATATTTGATCAACAAAAAGCAGGTTATTTGCCAATGTTTATTAAAAATATATGGTTACTATGGTAACAAAAGAAATATATTATTTACACAATTAACATTGTAATTATTTATAAATATCAATCAATAGTAGATTATTTGATCATGAAAAGGCAGATTTTCAAGGTTCTTATCACTATTTTTCACTTATTTCCCAATATGTAATAAGATATATGGTTGCTACGGTAACAAAAAAAAAACCCATATATTATTTACAAAATTACCATTGCTGAATTCATTGAAATATCAAAAGTCGAATATTTGATCAATGAAAGGCAGATTTTCTGTTTGTTTTCACTATTTTTCACTTATTTGTATTAAAAATATATGGTTGCTATGGTAACACAGTTTTATTTAAATATATGTTTGAGAGTTATATTGCTATTTTTATTGAGAAACTGAAACAAAAACAAATCAACATAACTGATCAATAAAAAAACATGAATATCAATTTTCACCTTTTAGTTTGTTTTTATTTTCATATTTTTGTGTTTGTATATGCAATAATTCACCAATGTCGGGCACCTTGAATTCAAAATGGCCGCCATTAATACCATAAATTTCTGGAGTACTTTCAAACAGGAAAAAGAGTTAAACAATATTAATACGATGTTTTATTGACTAACAGAACAGAAAATTTATTTATTCTTATGCATATACAGCACCTCGACATAAACCACTTCATAAATATATTTCTTACAACAATGACATAGCTATGTGAGCATAATTATATAATTATAAAATCTGGAAACAAAGTGATCCCTCGGAAGCATTAATCACAACAAAATTACAAGAAAATTGCAGACTCGGTTTGATTGAGTCTGTACATGAGGGATAATGAATACGCGCATACATCCCTCATGCCCCCTAGCACCGACTTGAGCGGTACTCAATTCTCAACACTTAACAGTGCTGGCATCAATGATCCCGAAGGACCAGAAAATATAACAACACTGTAGTGAAGTACGAGGTAACTGTTAACAGCTGTCATACGGCACTTGACACCTGCTGTTGTGAAGTATAAAACTCACTTTTTATTGAATCGATAAACAAAAATGTTACTGATAGTACTTTTCCCCGAATAAATGCAATACTTTTCCCCGAATAAATGCAATACATGTGTTACGTGTGTGACACAATATGAGCATGAACACAAATTGTCAAAAATTTGCAGTAAAATATGATAAATAAGATCAACAAGGAAAGGCGGCATAACCCCTACACAACCCAGCAACAAGAACCACTGGCAAGGATCTCGGGCGGACCCCAAACAAAATCAGGACAGGGCAAAAGGCAGAGCACGGACAGGCTAATCTAAATCATGATGATAAAGATATACAAACTGAATAGCAATTGTGGTATTTTTTACTGAAGGATGAAAAATTATAGTCAACGTCGAATGTATATCGTATTTATTAAAATAGCGTCAACAATTTATCAATATGTACCTTAAATACAAATTTGTAAATGTATAATTGATCTATTTTTGCAAATGGAATACAAATACATTAATATTGTTATAGGCCAAGTAATATTTTGATATTTGATTTTTCAAATATTAATAAAACTGCTGTAAACGCTTAATTTCTGTTGTTATTGTTGGTGGAGGTAGCTTTGTGGTGGTTGAATGGGGAGTAAAGATTTTTATCATTACATGATTCATTTTTTCATTCCATGATCTTCATGGAAAATATGATAAACAAGATCAACAAGGAAAGGCCGCGTTCAATGAACGCCTATCATGGTATATTTTCCAAAGGAAATCAAAGTTGGTCTACTTTAACACGTATTTTTATCTGTATATTTATTCTATACATCAACTGATATTTCTTCATAAATAATGGCAAGGGATAATAAATTGTTTTCAACAGTCTGGCTTAGGTTAAATAAGCTGTCTTTTCTTCAGATAAATCTTTTAAGGATGTTTATCATGTTAAGCTTATATTATCTTTATTGATCGTCCTTAGAGAATAGAAAATACTTGTTTTCCAAGGAGTCTAATTATTTTGACGAATACTTTTAAATCGTTTGTATGCCTGAATTTAGTAATAGAAAAAGAAATCTTTTTTTTAGCCAAACACCCTTTATAAGGATGTGCGTGGTACAATGAGATTCAAGGTTTACAAGGATTTCTTTTTTCGAAATTAAAAATGTGCAGTTGTGTTACACCGAAGGATGACAGTCGAAAGGATAGGACACCAATATCCCGCTTTTTCCGCTAAGAGACAACTGGTGTTTTTTTTATTTGAGATTTAATTATTAAGCGAATAGGTTAGATTATTCGGATGTCCTTAAGAATATACACATTCTCGCAGTATGTAAATTAGTTGACTATTAATGAAAATTAAAAAAGGATATTATTAGGTGCGGATACAAAGTTTCGAATATTGTGTTATAACCGTTAACATTTTGCATACTTTAAGTATTTTTCTACTTGTAAACGTGTAATTTCAGTAATAAATTGTATAATTCTATAATTGATGAACTTATGAATATTTTACATCTAAGAATTTTGAATAAAAATATTTTTACTATAGCTGGTGCTTTGAATGCTTGAGTCGAAGTTGGGGGTGGGGGAATAAAAAGTTTACATTAATATCTGCCACCAATGAACAGGCTCAACGAAACCGAGTCTGCAATGTTTTAAAGTCGCTCGTTTTGGGCGTCGTTCCATGATTTATTCCAATGAATAAAATTCTTTTTTTCTAGAATATTTATAAATTACTAAAATGATGCTTTCGAGACTTGTGATGTAGACATCCATAGGTAGTCTGTAAAATAAGATGATTATATCAAGACAGTATTGTCTGATATGAGACTTTATGTGCTATAAATGATGATTACGTCTATTCTAGTGATGATAGAAAAGATTTCTTAAGACACTAATCATATATACAATGCATGATAAAAGCTAAAGGTAAAATTCAAGATTCGTACAAAAACGTTTAAAATCTTCTACAAGTAAGAAATTATTATAACACGGAATGGGCTCATATATTATGGAGTGTACATGATGTTTCCAAGTAATTTGCTTGTACGGAATTATCTAAGCCATTTGTATCAGTTGATCTTAGGTTTAACAAATTTAACTCTAGATGCAAACAAAAAATATATACATACTCATTTCAAAAAAGTTTGATAATATTCAAGTAAAAGTGTCAGTGAAAACACTTCTAAAACTGCATTTTTAATTAAATAAGAAAACTCCGCCAATCAACTCAGCCTTGTGTTGGGTTATTTTTAATCATTTTATACTGTAGTTCATTGTATAGACTGAATGCCTCGTCAATGGGTTGCCCTTAAATTGCTATCCATCAGCCATTTTAAGTATAGTAATATACCTAGATCATTATCATAATTGATATCCTTCCATAGAATACCAAAACATTGGAAGAACTAGAAAAAAACATCTCAGTACTTCATTAAAAAACATCCATATTCCCTTAAAGCTAAAGCCAAGAGGGTTTGAATTATGAGCAAGGATAAGAGATAGACGACATGGTTTCTGTGGTGGCTGTTTGGCTTGTTTTTTGTTGTTTTTTTATATATATTTTCTTAGTTCATATCAAGTTAATGGCAAAATCACATATTAAGTCATAACCACCTATCAAGTTGCCGTAAAGTGCTGTTCGTGTTCGGGTTATGTTTGTTTTTTATTTAAATATGTCATTCATGTCTGGTGTTGAATTACTTACAAAATTTATTTAAGGAATATTGTATTATATATAGAAGACATTCAGGTATGTCAAAATTTTAAATGCGTTGATAATAATTAGCGAAGAATATTATGTAATCTTATAAAAATGTCTATGGTCACAATATTTAGTTAATAATATAGACGTGTGTAATGTCAAATAAGTATGTTTACCTGTTTATTCATAAGTTTCTTATTCTTCAGACTTAAAGATGCAAACGACACAATAACGGTATTTAATTCCTTATCTACATGAATTTATATACCAAGAAACAGAACAAATTGTATATATTTTTTCATATATAACTTTAAGAGTCATTGAACAACGGACATTTGTAATAATCTACTCCAAGATTTTCGGGTCAGTTGCCAATTTTGTGTTCGTTTGCAGACATTTCATGTCTACGATGACTTATAATCTACTGATTGTGCCAAGATATCTTAACATTATTTAAATGTGATGAGAAAAGCATCATTGATTCAATCTCTAATAGTAAAACAAGTGGCAGAAAATCATTTCTGCAAAAATATGACAAGAAAGATCATCGATTGAGAGCGATTTTCACTTTTTATAATTATCTTAAACGTTTAATAAAAAAAACTTTGTTTTGAAGTATGTTTGATTTAGTACTATTGTAGTTCAGACAATGAAAATGATAAAATATTTTATTATTAAAAATACATTAATCAATAAATAGATATCAAAGAAGCTTCAAAAAGCACAAATGTCAGCTATTTTGAATTCATTTTATGTTTCGACCTGACATTTTGCATACAATTTACTTATAATTTGGCTTCATCCGGATTTGCACGTTGATAAAATTGGCAGTTAAAAAAAACAAGGACAGATAGGGCAAATCGGATGAACAATTTTTGTCAGGGAATATGGCCCGGTCAAATCAATTTAATTGAGTAAATCTACCTATGTTTTCTATTGAAGGATGCATTTAAATATATTTTAAAACAAAATTTACTTATCGATAATAATCTCTATATAATAATAGTACATAACAGATTTATTTTGTTCACTGTTTTTATCTTCATATTTGGTAGTAAATATGTACATTTGTAATTATATTATGTATGTACTTCTTGCACAACTAACTGATGTTAAATGTCTTCAGAGTCGCCCCTGGAATGTTGAGAGAAAGTATAATTTAATCATATTGTCAGACAATTGTTTTATAGCAGACAATATTTCTACCGTTAATAAATGAAAATCTAAAGATATAGCTTATATTGTCTTATCCCAGACAACAACGCATAGCTCAAACGTATCAATATAATTAATGGTTATAGATAAGGATATATTTTCTGTCTATCATCAATTATTTTAAAATATATTTTACTTTGCAGGCTCACACCATGCTGATAAAGATAAAACATATTTAGTTTATTCCTATCCATGTACACGAGTATATACAATCGGGTTATTATTCCCTGCTACATGCGGAGGGATACAGATATGGCGTTATCCGTACTGCTTTTCTTCCTTCCGTTCTGGCCGCATGCACTCATTTTAGAGAAAGGAGTGTAGGGCTGCTTAGACATAATGAGGTTCATTTGTGACTGGGTGTATTAAGTGTTCATTGGTTGCAAAATTGTTGCTTCTTGGGGTTAAAAAGATGATAGATATTTTAAAGAGAAAGAGAGAAAAAAACATAATGTAAAATCTCACAAGGACCTTCCATACGTCACAATTAGATTGAAACATAAAAGAAAAATTATTTTATTTATAACCATTCAACTTCAAACACAAATTCCTGGCACCGATTTATATCTCTTGATAAGTATAAAAACGAAGACGATAGTTTTATTTCGTAAACTCAAATTATAATGCATGTGATGCATATTGTACAAAACAGTAAAAAGAAATATATATTTTGCATTTTTTTTCAATTGATCACACCTCTTGGTCATATAATATACCTATCATCAAGTGAGTTACTGTGAAAACAATGATTAAGTTCCAAAGTGTGACGTAACATATATGGGACAAGTTATTAGACCTTTTTACCCAAAAATAAATGTTTTTTTTATATTTTCGATATAATTATGAATAAATAGATATTTGAATAGAAAAGTTATGGAGAGAGAACGTATGGGAACCAGTCAAAAGGCTAGAAAAGAAAAGCATTATAGAAATTGAGAGAGAAAATGCACACTAACAATAAAAATAGTATAGATAAAGTGAAAGTCATGTAAATATGCAAGACATGAGTGATAACAGGTTTAATAATCATAATTATGATGAATATTTGAGAACACATACATATGCATATAGGGGTGGACATGATATAAGTGTACAAGGTACACAGGGTAAAAGTAGGCGTGTGCAAGGCACACAAAGCAATGATGTTTTTTAAAAAGACCCTCACCCAGTAACTACATCTCAAGCGGCCGTTATATGTTTGCAAATTTAAAAACCCCATTGAGAAAAAGGAAAATATCAAACCCAAAATACACAAAATTAAAACTCCAAACATGATGTTTCTTTAGTTTATGGATATAAATTTAACAACAAATGCAAATATAAAACTTCCCCCCCAAAAATTTTTAAAATCTAAAATGTTTCTCAACTACTTTACATAAAAATTTAAAAACAAGCATTGCTTTAAAATTTAAAAACAAAAGTAAAAACAAAAATTTAATTAAAAAATACATCTCAACTTGTCTAGAAATTAAAGATACACACAGCATGATACTGACATAAGCTCTGACAGCACTGATTGTGACAATATGAAAAACAATCTCATTCAATAACAATTCGGTACAGAATTGTAGAGCAAAAACAAATCCTAAGTTACCCCCATTTACTGGTAAAGAAACATGGGCAGTTTGGTTCAATTGATTTGAAGATGGTGTATTGTTCCGGAAATATAATAAGAAAAATGAATCGGGGGTCATTTCTGCAAATGCTTATTCCAAGTTGTTTGCAGGAATATTTTATGCACGAGATTCATAATGGTATTTAAGCTGGTCACCTTGGTCTAGAGAAAACAAGGGGAAAAGTTCTTGAAAGGTATTACCGGTATGGGGACAGGAAAGATATAAACTTGTGGAATGCGAAATTGTTGGGCAAATAAGCAAACCTCAACTTACCCAAAGGCACTACTAGGCAGTATACAAGTGGGAGCACTTTCAGAGAGGTTATGTACAGATTTGCTTGGACAATTTCTAGTGACTCCTAGGAAAAACGGTTATATATTGGTGGTACCAGATTATTTCAGCGAATAGAGTGAAATATTTGCAGTACCAGACCGAAGAGCAGTTGCAAGAGTTATATTAAATCAGGCTATAGTTAGGTTTGGGGCTCCTTAAATTATTCATAGTGACAAAGGGTAAAAAATATGAGAGCAAAGTGTTAACAGATCTCTGTAAATTACTTAAAAAAAAAAAGAAAAAAAAACTAGACAAGAACATTAACAAGAAACCCAAAATGTAAAAGCTAGGCCGAAAGATTTAGGAAAAAATCTAGAAACAAAGTGATCCCTCGGAAAGAATTGATCACAACAAATTTACGTAAAAATTGCAGACTCGGTTTGAGTTCATTGAACGCCGCCTTTCCTTTTTGATTTAAACTTGGAATGTTTAGCCGCTGCTTACAGGGTTACACAAAATGATCGCACAAAGCTCATACCAAATCTTATTGTCCCCGAATTTTGGAAGAAAAAAAGAGGGATATAGGAATATGCTCCGTCCGTCTGTCCGTCACACTTCCGTGTCCGGTCAATAACTTTGTCATTTATCAAAGGAATCTGAAATGATTTGGCACAAATGTTTGTTATGATAAGACGATGTGTCCAGGGTCAAGGTCGCACTTGCTCATTCAAGGTCAACATTGTCTTTTTAAGGGTTTTTTCTAAATTCAAATTTCACCATTTTAGTGTTTAAATGTTGAATTCTGCTTAAGCCGGTGCTAGGGGGCGTGGACGGTAACTTGCAATTTCCATTACCGTCCATGAACAGGCTCAATCTAACCGAGCCTGCAACATTTTCAATTTTGCCGTGTTGGGCTTTCTTTAGGGATTCTGTATTTTATCTATTTTATGATCACATCCGTGTTATTTGTGCCGTGTGGCGGCTGTAAAAAGTCTCCCCGTACATTTAATCAATGATGTAATATTTTCGATCCTTGAAGATCGTTCAGCACGACATTATTGTTGTGCTTGTGGTATTTTTTGTTTCAACTTTTCGGCATTTTCCATTTGGGTGGTTCCAATATTCCTACTTGAATAATGTTGAATCACCCTTAGGATATGTTGCCTGCTTTTTAAATTTGTCTTTTGACGTCTTATCTGTGATATGCAGGCTTCATAACCTCAGATCCCCTTTCAAAAATCCATTTTATTTAGTTCCGCCCATTGTTTTCTCATTTAGGACACACGCATTCTTTTACTTGGGGACCATACGCCGCTTTTCATGGAATGACACTACTGTGTCACATTGAAGGTTCCATGATAACCGCCGTATGAACACATCATGTTGAATTCTGCTTAAGCCGGTGCTAGGGGGCGTGGACGGTAACTTGCAATTTCCATTACCGTCCATGAACAGGCTCAATCTAACCGAGCCTGCAACATTTTCAATTTTGCCGTGTTGGGCTTTCTTTAGGGATTCTGTATTTTATCTATTTTATGTCGTGTCCGGTCTTTAACTTTCTTATATTTGAAGGGATTGTGTAAATACTTGCCATAATTGTTCACAATAATGAGACAATGTGTCATGCGCAACAACCGGTCACCTAAGGTTCAAGGTCACACTTGGAGGTCAAAGATTAACATAGTCTATTACAGGGTATATTCTGTGTCCGGTCCATAACTTTTTCTTAGATCAAAGGATTTGGTAAATACTTGTCACAAATAGTCACTATAATAAGACAATGTCATGCGCTACTCCTGCATCCCTACTTCCAAGTTCAAGGTCAAACTTAGAGGTCAAAAGTTAACATAGTCTGTTTTAGGGTATATTTTGTGTCCGATCTAGAACTTATTCGGGATTTTAAAATAACTAGGCACAAATAGTCACAATAATAAGACGATATGTGATGCATAACACCTGCAACCCTACCTCCAAGGTCAAGGTCACACTTAGAGGTCAAAGCTGAACATGACAGATTTTTAAATTCCGTGTTTTATTTTATTTCTTGAATAAATTCATTGTTACATTTGCAGATCTAGCATTGATTCATAATTTGGACTGAAAGTCTTGAGATCCATACCTCAATCTTTTGAAATAGCACAATTTTATGCTTCCTGAGGCGGGTGACGTTGGTAACAATTTCTTTTCATGTAAGATGGAGAATTCGAAGTAAGGTTACCAGCTGAAAAAGCATTTGGTAGCAGTACTTGTACTCAAGAAAAATGTTTTCACTTTGTTTCCAGAATTTTGTACTTCACAACAGCAGGTGTCAAGTGCTGTGTGGCAGCCGTAAAAAGTTGCCCCGTACTTCACTTCAGCTGTGCTTGTGGTATTTTAGTTTCAACTTTTCGGCATTTTTTAGTTGGGTGGTTCCAATATTCCTACTTGAATAATGTTGAATCACCCTTAGGATATGTTGCCTGCTTTTTAAATTTGTCTTTTGACGTCTTATCTGTGATACACAGGCTTCATAACCTCTGATCCCCTTTCAAAATTCCATTTATTTAGTTCTGCCCATTGTTTTCTCGTTTAGGGCACACGCTTTTTTATTACTTGGGGACCATACGCCGCTTTTCATGGAATGGCACGGAAGTGTCACATTTGAAGGTTCCATGATAACCGCCTTATGAAAAACATCTGGGGATGTTTCTAAATTCCAAAATTTTACTATTTCATGTTTAAATGTTGGCATCTGCTTAAGCCCGGTGCTAGGGGGCGTGGAACGGTAAACTTGCACTTTCCAGTACCGTCCATGAACAGGCTCAATTCAAACCGAGCCTGCAACATTTTCAATTTCCGTGTTGGGCTTTTTTAGGGATTCTGTGTTTGTCTATTTTGCTATTAAAACAGACATTGTGAAGTGAAACATATAACAAATTGCAACTGATTTGTCAGTTTTGTTTGTATATTTAAATGTTTAAAGCACTTTGGGACTGAATTGCCTTAATGTTCGTCTTCTGTCTTGCTTCGTCGGCCCTTGTAGGTGATTTTCTTGTTGCTCTGTCTTGCCGCTGACGCTTGTTGCTGGGTCGGATGGGGGCTGCGTTCATTGAATGCCGCCTTTCCTTGTCGATCTTGTTTATCATATCTTTTTCCTTTAAGACATTGAGTACTTTTGTTATGGTCATTGGGTTTACTTTTATATGTTTCTACATGATAATTTTGGTGTTTGCCCTGTCCTTTTTATGTTTGGGGTCCGCCTGGGCTCCTTGCCATTGGGTTCTTGTTGCTTGGTCATGTGGGGGTTGCGTTCAATGAACGCCGCCTTTCCTTGTTGATCTTGTTTATCATATTTTACTTATTTAACATTTTGTAACCATACCAACTGTCAGAATTTCACTTGGCGGGGATTCATTTTATTTACACTGTCTTGTTTATAGGAACATAGTGGGGCTAAGAGCGAGTCTGCAATTCTTATGTTATTTTGTTGTGATTAATGCTTCCGAGGGATCACTTTGTTTCCAGAGGTTTGGTGCACCATTAACCGGTTTAAACACCCCAGTAGTCATTATTATGCTGCTGACCGTTCCAAGGCGGGCGCCCCTCTGTGTTCCTCAGATGTTTGTCTATGTTATTTTATACTGTTTTGATGACACTTTTGCTTGTGTCTCTTGTTGTTTCTCGTCTACGGTAAGTATCTTCCCCTTTGTCCCTAGTTTTTTATTTATCTTATTTATCCCCCCCCCCTTCCCCGTGTCTCATGTCCCCTTCCCCTGTGCCTTTTGACTTTATGGGCCTAATATTAAATCATTTATTTGTTTTCTTTTAGTTCCTTATCAGTTACTAATTATTTATTCTTATGTAGTGGTTTGCATGCCCGTGCTCTGCATTATGCTCTGTCCTATTTTTTCTTTGGGGTCCTCCTGGGCTCCTTGCCGCTGGCGCTTGTTGCTGTGTCGGGTGGGGGCTGCGTTCATTGAACGCCGCCTCCTTGTCGATCTTGTTAATCATATTTTGTACACAATTGTGTTTATGATTAGATACAACAGTGTCAACATGTAAACTATTTTTTTACCATTTCTTTGTTACGAAAAATATGATAAACAAGATCAACAAGGAAAGGCGGCGTTCAATGAACGCAACCCCCATATGACCCAGCAACAAGAACCAATGGCAAGGAGCCCAGGCGGACCCCAAACAAAAACAGGACAGGGCAATACATTTTCAAAATAATCATTCAATGTTTTTGTTGAGAATTTACATACTCATTACAAACTGATTAGTTACATATCTTAAATATATGTTCATACAGAGTCAATATCTGACATACATTTTTGATTTCAAGTCAAGTAACATATTATTTTACACATGCGCATTTATTATATGGTGTTTATATTTAACAAGTTATAGCCGTGTTATAATGTGGTATGATTATATAATTTTATTCATTTTGGAGGGTTGTTCCCCTGATATAATTATAGTCTGTCGTAATGCACTATTTAAGATTTTTCACATTTGGAAAACTGAACCTTGAAGTTCTTGTTGTTTAATTAACTTTTAACAATAAATGGACCGTTGTATGGCATAAAAAGCTTTGTTTCCAGATTTTTATACTTCACAACAGCAAGTGTCAAATGCTGTGTGGCAGCTGTAAAGAGTTGCCCCGTACTTCACGTTATTGTTGTGATACTTTATCTGGTCCTTCGGAATCATTGATGCCAGCACTATTAAGTGTTGAGTACCGCTCAAGCCGGTGCTAGGGGGTCTGAGGGATGCTGTAATGTAATTCATAATCCCTCATGTACAGACTCAATTAAATCGAGTCTACAATTTTCATATCATTTTATTGTGATTAATGCTTCCGAGGGATCACTTTGTTTCCAGGTATTTTTTGGACATACGTTTTCTTTTCTTTTTTTCTTTTTTAGATTCAAAAGATACCAAACTATATTACCTTTTTGATAATTTGTAAATGATTGATTTACATCATATGCCCCTATTTGACGTTAAGTTTAATTATTTACATTTTCTCTATAAACTTAATGAGCCTTTTGTAGTACTTTCTTCAGATTATCAACATATTTACCATATGAAATTCTGGAAACAAAGTGATCCCTCGGAAGCATTAATCACAACAAAATAACATAAGAATTGCAGACTCGGTTTGATTGAGTCTGTACATGAGGGATAATGAATAAGTGCAACATCCCTCACGCCCCCTAGCACCGGCTTGAGCGGTACTCAATTCTCAACACTTTATAGTGCTGGCATCAATGATCCCGAAGGACCAGAAAATATAACAACACTGAAGTGAAGTACGGGGCAACTTTTTACGGCTGCCACGGCTAAACACTAAAATGGTGAAATTTTGAGCCTTTTTCTACATATTTACATAATTTTGTATGTGTTTTATTTATTTCGTCTAATGTAACCATGGCCATTGTTAGAATTTCACTTGGCGGGGATTAATTTTATTTACACTTTCAGGTCATAAGAACATTTTGGGGCTAAGAGTGAGGTTTGGCGCGCTTAAAACCGGTTTAAACACCCCAGTGGTTTAACTACCACTGACCGTTCCAAGGCGGTACACCTCTGTGTTCCTTCACGTGTTTTTCATGTCTGCATTGTTACTTGTTTTGGATGTTTGCGTGTTTTGTGTTGTCTGTCTTGTTGGGTTGTCGTTGGCGGTGGGTGTTTACTCGGTTCCCCCTCACCCCCCTTTTTAACCCCCTCCCCGCCTTTTCGCCCCTTTTGTTCCCTTATGGGCCCGTTTTGGTTGATGTTGTTTCGCATTGCGTGTCCCACTCCTTTCGCCCTTGTGTCCGCTCCGGGTTTTTGTTTGGTGCCTTCTGGGTGTCATGCTTGGGTGTGTCGGGGGCCGCGTCCTGTGGGCGTTGCCTTTGCCTTGTTGATCTTTATTCTTGTTTTTTTAATAGCTGTACAGTTAACCATTATATGGTCGATAGAAGCAAAGAGCTTCAACACTTTTACAGGAAACAGGTAGCTTTAAAAGTTACTAAGTTTTAACAAGTAGCTTTAAAATTTAAGTTAACAAGTTATTACATGTTGACATTGTTGTATCTAATCATTGCCTGTCCGTACTCTGCCTTATGCCCTTTCCTGTTTTTGTTTGGGGTCCTGCTGGGCTCGTTGCCACTGGCTCTTGTTACTGGGTCGTAACTTGCAATTTCCATTACCGTCCATGAACAGGCTCAATCTAACCGAGCCTGCAACATTTTCAATTTTGCCGTGTTGGGCTTTCTTTAGGGATTCTGTATTTTATCTATTTTATGTCGTGTCCGGTCTTTAACTTTCTTATATTTGAAGGGATTGTGTAAATACTTGCCATAATTGTTCACAATAATGAGACAATGTGTCATGCGCAACAACCGGTCACCTAAGGTCAAGGTCACACTTGGAGGTCAAAGATTAACATAGTCTATTACAGGGTATATTCTGTGTCCGGTCCATAACTTTTTCTTAGATCAAAGGATTTGGTAAATACTTGTCACAAATAGTCACTATAATAAGACAATGTCATGCGCTACTCCTGCATCCCTACTTCCAAGTTCAAGGTCAAACTTAGAGGTCAAAAGTTAACATAGTCTGTTTTAGGGTATATTTTGTGTCCGATCTAGAACTTATTCGGGATTTTAAAATAACTAGGCACAAATAGTCACAATAATAAGACGATATGTGATGCATAACACCTGCAACCCTACCTCCAAGGTCAAGGTCACACTTAGAGGTCAAAGCTGAACATGACAGATTTTTAAATTCCGTGTTTTATTTTATTTCTTGAATAAATTCATTGTTACATTTGCAGATCTAGCATTGATCATAATTTTGGACTGAAAGTCCTGAGATCCATACCTCAATCTTTTGAAATAGCACAATTTTATGCTTCCTGAGGCGGGTGACGTTGGTAACAATTTCTTTTCATGTAAGATGGAGAATTCGAAGTAAGGTTACCAGCTGAAAAAGCATTTGGTAGCAGTACTTGTATTCAAGAAAAATGTTTTCACTTTGTTTCCAGAATTTTGTACTTCACAACAGCAGGTGTCAAGTGCTGTGTGGCAGCCGTAAAAAGTTGCCCCGTACTTCACTTCAGCTGTGCTTGTGGTATTTTAGTTTCAACTTTTCGGCATTTTTTAGTTGGGTGGTTCCAATATTCCTACTTGAATAATGTTGAATCACCCTTAGGATATGTTGCCTGCTTTTTAAATTTGTCTTTTGACGTCTTATCTGTGATACACAGGCTTCATAACCTCTGATCCCCTTTCAAAATTCCATTTTATTTAGTTCTGCCCATTGTTTTCTCGTTTAGGGCACACGCTTTTTATTACTTGGGGACCATACGCCGCTTTTCATGGAATGGCACGGAAGTGTCACATTGAAGGTTCCATGATAACCGCCTTATGAACACATCTGCGGATGTTTCTAAATTCAAAATTTTACTATTTCATGTTTAAATGTTGGATTCTGCTTAAGCCGGTGCTAGGGGGCGTGGACGGTAACTTGCACTTTCCAGTACCGTCCATGAACAGGCTCAATCAAACCGAGCCTGCAACATTTTCAATTTTCCGTGTTGGGCTTTCTTTAGGGATTCTGTGTTTGTCTATTTTGTTATATTTTCTGGTCCTTCGGGATCATTGATGCCAGCACTATAAAGTGTTGAGAATTGAGTACCGCTCAAGCCGGTGCTAGGGGGCGTGAGGGATGTTGCACTTATTCATTATCCCTCATGTACAGACTCAATCAAACCGAGTCTGCAATTCTTATGTTATTTTGTTGTGATTAATGCTTCCGAGGGATCACTTTGTTTCCAGAATTTTGTACTTCACAACAGCAGGTGTCAAGTGCTGTGTGGCAGCCGTAAAAAGTTGCCCCGTACTTCACTTCAGTGTTGTTATATTTTCTGGTCCTTCGGGATCATTGATGCCAGCACTATAAAGTGTTGAGAATTGAGTACCGCTCAAGCCGGTGCTAGGGGGCGTGAGGGATGTTGCACTTATTCATTATCCCTCATGTACAGACTCAATCAAACCGAGGCTGCAATTCTTATGTTATTTTGTTGTGATTAATGCTTCCGAGGGATCACTTTGTTTCCAGAATTTTGTACTTCACAACAGCAGGTGTCAAGTGCTGTGTGGCAGCCGTAAAAAGTTGCCCCGTACTTCACTTCAGTGTTGTTATATTTTCTGGTCCTTCGGGATCATTGATGCCAGCACTATAAAGTGTTGAGAATTGAGTACCGCTCAAGCCGGTGCTAGGGGGCGTGAGGGATGTTGCACTTATTCATTATCCCTCATGTACAGACTCAATCAAACCGAGTCTGCAATTCTTATGTTATTTTGTTGTGATTAATGCTTCCGAGGGATCACTTTGTTTCCAGAATTTCATATGGTAAATATGTTGATAATCTGAAGAAAGTACTACAAAAGGCTCATTAAGTTTATAGAGAAAATGTAAATAATTAAACTTAACGTCAAATAGGGGCATATGATGTAAATCAATCATTTACAAATTATCAAAAAGGTAATATAGTTTGGTATCTTTTGAATCTAAAAAAGAAAAAAAGAAAAGAAAACGTATGTCCAAAAAATACCTGGAAACAAAGTGATCCCTCGGAAGCATTAATCACAATAAAATGATATGAAAATTGTAGACTCGATTTAATTGAGTCTGTACACGAGGGATTATGAATTACATTACAACATCCCTCAGACCCCCTAGCACCGGCTTGAGCGGTACTCAACACTTAATAGTGCTGGCATCAATGATTCCGAAGGACCAGATAAAGTATCACAACAATAACGTGAAGCACGGGGCAACTCTTTACAGCTGCCACACAGCATTTGACACTTGCTGTTGTGAAGTATAAAAATCTGGAAACAAAGCTTTTTATGCCATACAACGGTCCATTTATTGTTAAAAGTTAATTAAACAACAAGAACTTCAAGGTTCAGTTTTCCAAATGTGCATTACGACAGACTATAATTATATCAGGGGAACAACCCTCCAAAATGAATATAATTATATAATCATACCACATTATAACACGGCTATAACTTGTTAAATATAAACACCATATAATAAATGCACATGTGTAAAATAATATGTTACTTGACTTGAAATCAAAAATGTATGTCAGATATTGACTCATATATGTACATATATTTAAGATATGTAACTAATCAGTTTGTAATGAGTATGTAAATTCTCAACAAAAACATTGAATGATTATTTTGAAAATGTATTGCCCTGTCCTGTTTTTGTTTGGGGTCCGCCTGGGCTCCTTGCCATTGGTTCTTGTTGCTGGGTCATATGGGGGTTGCGTTCATTGAACGCCGCCTTTCCTTGTTGATCTTGTTTACCATATTTTTCGTAACAAAGAAATGGTAAAAAAATAGTTTACATGTTGACACTGTTGTATCTAATCATAACACAATTGTGTACAAAATATGATTAACAAGATCGACAAGGAAGGCGGCGTTCAATGAACGCAGCCCCCACCCGACCCAGCAACAAGCGCCAGCGGCAAGGAGCCCAGGAGGACCCCAAAGAAAAATAGGACAGGGCATAAGGCAGAGCACGGGCAGGCAAACCACTACATAAGAATAAATAATTAGTAACTGATAAGGAACTAAAAGAAAACAAATAAATGATTTAATATTAGGCCCATAAAGTCAAAAGGCACAGGGGAAGGGGACATGAGACACGGGGAAGGGGGGGGGGGATAAATAAGATAAATAAAAACTAGGGACAAAGGGGAAGATACTTACCGTAGACGAGAAACAACAAGAGACACAAGCAAAAGTGTCATCAAAACAGTATAAAATAACATAGACAAACATCTGAGGAACACAGAGGGGCGCCGCCTTGGAACGGTCAGCAGCATAATGATGACTACTGGGGAGTTTAAACCGGTTAATGGTGCACCAAACCTCGCTCTTAGCCCCACTATGTTCCTATTAACAAGACAGTGTAAATAAAATGAATCCCCGCCAAGTGAAATTCTGACAGTTGGTATGGTTACAAAAGGTTAAATAAGTAAAATATGATAAACAAGATCAACAAGGAAAGGCGGCGTTCATTGAACGCAACCCCCACATGACCAAGCAACAAGAACCCAATGGCAAGGAGCCCAGGCGGACCCCAAACATAAAAAGGACAGGGCAAACACCAAAATGATCATGTAGAAACATATAAAAGTAAACCCAATGACCATAACAAAAGTACTCGATGTCTTAAAGGAAAAAGATATGATAAACAAGATCGACAAGGAAAGGCGGCATTCAATGAACGCAGCCCCCATCCGACCCAGCAACAAGCGTCAGCGGCAAGACAGAGCAACAAGAAAATCACCTACAAGGGCCCGACGAAGCAAGACAGAAGACGAACATTAAGGCAATTCAGTCCCAAAGTGCTTTAACATTTAACATACAAACAAAACTGACAAATCAGTTGCAATTTGTTATATGTTTCACTTCACAATGTCTGTTAATAGCAAAATAGATAAACACAGAATCCCTAAAGAAAGCCCAACACGGCAAAATTGAAAATGTTGCAGGCTCGGTTTGATTGAGCCTGTTCATGGACGGTACTGGAAAGTGCAAGTTACCGTCCACGCCCCCTAGCACCGGCTTAAGCAGAATTCAACATTTAAACACTAAAATGGTGAAATTTTGAGCCTTTTTCTACATATTTACATAATTTTGTATGTGTTTTATTTATTTCGTCTAATGTAACCATGGCCATTGTTAGAATTTCACTTGGCGGGGATTAATTTTATTTACACTTTCAGGTCATAAGAACATTTTGGGGCTAAGAGTGAGGTTTGGCGCGCTTAAAACCGGTTTAAACACCCCAGTGGTTTAACTACCACTGACCGTTCCAAGGCGGTACACCTCTGTGTTCCTTCACGTGTTTTTCATGTCTGCATTGTTACTTGTTTTGGATGTTTGCGTGTTTTGTGTTGTCTGTCTTGTTGGGTTGTCGTTGGCGGTGGGTGTTTTCTCGGTTCCCCCTCACCCCCCCCCCTTTTTAACCCCCTCCCCGCCTTTTCGCCCCTTTTGTTCCCTTATGGGCCCGTTTTGGTTGATGTTGTTTCGCATTGCGTGTCCCACTCCTTTCGCCCTTGTGTCCGCTCCGGGTTTTTCGTTGGTGCCTTCTGGGTGCCATGTTTGGGTGTGTCGGGGGCCGCGTCCTGTAACATTGCCTTTGCCTTGTTGATCTTTATTCTTGTTTTTTTAATAGCTGTACAGTTAACCGCCCAACACGGCAAATTTGAAAATGTTGCAGGCTCGGTTTGATTGAGCCTGTTCATGGTATTATATGGTCGATAGAAGCAAAGAGCTTCAACACTTTTACAGGAAACAGGTAGCTTTCAAAGTTACTAAGTTTTAACAAGTAGCTTTAAAAGTTAACAAGTTATTACATGTTGACATTGTTGTATCTAATCATTGCCTGTCCGTACTCTGCCTTATGCCCTTTCCTGTTTTTGTTTGGGGTCCTGCTGGGCTCGTTGCCACTGACTCTTGTTACTGGGTCGGGTGGGGGCTGCGTTCATTGAACGCCGCCTTTCCTTGATGATCTTGTTTATCATATTTTAGATAAAATGCCTATCTACTACAGCATTTGGAAAGTTGTCACTTTGTTAAAACTGAATTGGACAACCTTGTAATTAAAATATCTATTCAGCACACAAAATTCTGGAAACAAAGTGATCCCTCGGAAGCATTAATCACAACAAAATAACATAAGAATTGCAGACTCGGTTTGATTGAGTCTGTACATGAGGGATAATGAATAAGTGCAACATCCCTCACGCCCCCTAGCACCGGCTTGAGAGGTACTCAATTCTCAACACATTATAGTGTTGGCATCAATGATCCCGAAGGACCAGAAAATATAACAACACTGAAGTGAAGTACGGGGCAACTTTTTACGGCTGCCACACAGCACTTGACACCTGCTGTTGTGAAGTACAAAATTCTGGAAACAAAGTGATCCCTCGGATCACAAAGCAACAGTAAATGCAATGTTGGAAAACAATGAAATTGTAAACGCATGTGCAAGTTTGCTACAAAATATGAAACATTATTTAGTTAATGAAAGTGATATGACCAGACTAAGCGAAGAAGAATGAACAGAAATATTCAAAAAAAGGAGGCGCAACACTGAAGGGACAATATTGCAACAGGCTGCAATGATAAGTGGCATGGAAACGAATTCAAATTACACACTTAGAATACGAGAAAGAAAACGTAAAAGGATGATGTCCGTACAATGGGCAATGAAAGACATTAAAAAAATATTCAATGATTTACAAAGTGAAAATACAACAAAATAAAATAGTGAAAAACAGAATCCCTAAAGAAAGCCCAACACGGCAAAATTGTAAAATGTTGCAGGCTCGGTTTGATTGAGCCTGTTCATGGACGGTAATGGATATTGCAAGTTACCGTCCACGCCCCCTAGCACCGGCTTAAGCAGAATTCAAAATTTAAACACTAAAATGGTGAAATTTTGAATTTAGAAACATCCGCAGATGTGTTCATACAAGACATCCAAATAATGAAAGAATAGCCAATAGACAATACCCGAAAGAAAACTACAACAACAACTTCTACCATGTTCATTCGAGCAGACGGACCCTTACCAAGAAACATTTTTATATACATACCGAACATGGTGCATCAAAAGAATTCGTAAAACTTGTTTACCTTGAACTTAATTGCATTCACGGACCTTTTGTAATTTAGTTCATCGGAAATGAACAAATCTCACAGCAGATGTCCCATGAAAAATTAAAAAATCTCACAGCAGATGTCCCATATAAAAATAAAATATGAAAAACAAGATCAACAAGGTAAGGCGGCGTTCAATGAACGCAACCCCCATATGACCCAGTGGTTAATTGAAACAAAATCGGAAGATTCAAATTTAGTTTATAAGAAATAAAGTAAAGACAAGGACGAACAAACAAGAGACTTGAAGGTGCTAGGGGGCGCGAGGGATGTTGCACTTATTCATTATCCCTCATGTACAGACTCAATCAAACCGAGTCTGCAATTCTTATGTTATTTTGTTGCGATTAATGCTTCCGAGGGATCACTTTGTTTCCAGAATTTTGAAACAAGACATAAAGGAAACACTGAACTTATCTCGTGATGCGTTATACACTCTCCATGCTTTAGCTGGAGACACAAGCAATCAGTTTATTCAGGTATTAGTAAAGACTCTCCCAAATTAAACTGATTTTTAAAGAACAATGAGAGTCAGTGTCTCAGCTATGACACCACTGTTCAACTTAGCGATTTTTATGTATCCAAGATGACATTTAGACATATTCTTTTTAAGGAAATGTCATGCATGCCAGCAATCTTTATGCTGCACAAGTGTAAGTTCCAAAAACACGACAAATAATTGTTCAATTTTGTTCAAGGAAAATATAAGACTTCCAAAAAAGCTGTTTGCTTGTGTCACAGACGGTGAACAGTTAATCATGAATGCTATGAATGTTACGTTCATTGAACGCCGCCTTTCCTTGTTGATCTTGTTTATCATATTTTGTGTTCCAACACTTGTTGATGTGAGATGCCGGAACAGCATATTGAATGATATTGGAAGATGGCTGACAGAAGTTATAGCATATAGGGACAATATTCTATTTATATTTGGAACAGATTCTAGAGATGTCAGAATGTTTGCATTTGTAGAAATGGGATTATCAATTTCGAAAGTATTTCGAAGAAAGAATATTGGTTGTAAAATGGGCAATTGAAAAAATAACAAAGCAGGAAGCGACCTAGACAAGAAGACTTTGACTATACGATTTCCCCTGACAAAAATTCACGAAAAATTGAAAAAAACGTGACTATACAGCTGTAACGGAAATTAAATTTGCCCGTGACAGAACCAAACTTGACTCCAATTGAAAAATCCGTAACGATTAAGCCGTCTCGAAAATTAGTCACCTGTGACATTCAGTCGTCACGGAAATTAGATTCACCCGTGACAGTGCCAAATCAGGACCATAGTAAACAATCCGTGATGACTCAGCCGCCAGAAGAAGAACCATCCTATACGATATATATTAGACAGGATATAGAACCAGTACAGTCCAACACATCATGGGCCAGAATGGCTAGATATCTGACAGCTGAAACTAATGGACTGTGCTTTCCAGGAAAACGGCTGGGCCTCTATGCGATTGCAAACGCAAGTGCGGAAGCTAACGAAATAGATCCGTGTACCCAAAGGCATGACGTAGAACTGCTTTGTGTTCACCTCATAAGGGTAAACTCGTGCCATTTCTCACTGGCACCCGGTCTCTAAAACACAGGAGTCAAACGGAGTCAGATACACGGCATTTCTTAAGGTGTTTTGTTCTTGTCGAATGCCAGAAGACGGTTTGTATGTTGTTTGCAATAAATGCAAACTATGGTACCAACCTGAATGTGAAGATGACATTCCGGGTGATGACCTTCGGTATTTCTGTTCAAAACAAAATGTGCACATTCCAAAAGAGAAACGTAAGACGAACGAAACGAATGTGGTGTACATAATGCTATACTCGTAATTTATAACTTTGGTATAAATTTGAAATGTTGATAAATTAAATACTGTTAGTTACCGTCACTTGTTTCACTTATTTCGCTTAATTCATCACATGTCATATTATGTTTTCATTAAATGAAAAAATAAAAGAAAGATTGATGAATTATCAAGCATGTTTGTAATTAAGATAAAGGCTCCTTGCCGTTGCGTTCATTGAACGCCACCTTTCCTTGTTGATCATATTTTAGGTACCCTACATGATAGACGAATAACTGCAAATAAAGTTCGTCACGAGATTTAGTGCCTTGCATTATACATCATGGTAAATAAAGGTACATGTCATGGACTGATGTCATATTTCAATGTGTCCACTCCAGGTTTTTGTTTGGTGCCTTCTGGGTGCCCTACTTGGGGTGTGTCGGGGGCCGCGTCCTGTGAACGTTGCCTTTGCCTTGTTGATCTTTTTATACCCCCAAAAACGAAGTTTGGGGGTATATAGGAGTCACCCGGTGGTCGGTCGGACGGTCCGTTGCATTTTCCTTGTCCGGAGCATAACTTGAAAACTAATGGTTGGAAGTCAATATATCTTCATACAATGGTCAAGCACATTGAGAGGAAGTGCAGTGCACAATAACCATAACTCCATCTTGACTAATTACAGAGTTATTGCCCTTTGCTACTTTTCCTTGTCCAGAGCATACCTTGAAAACTACTGATTGGAATTCAAAACAACTTCAAACAATTGTCAATCATAATAAGGGGCAGGGCAGTGCACTAGAACCATAACTTCATCTTTACTAATTACAGAGTTATTGCCCTTTGTTACTTTTCCATTGCTTTTTTTGTCCGGAGCATAACTTGAAGACTTATGGTTGGAATTCAATATAATTTCATACAATGGTCAAGCACAGTTAGAGGAAGTGCAGTGCACAAGAACCATAACTCCATTCTGACTAATTACAGAGTTATCGCCCTTTGTTACTTTTCCTTGTCCGGACCATAACTTGAAAACTACTGGTTGGAATTCAATACAACATACAGGTGTCAAGCACATTAAGAAGAAGTGCAGTGCACAAGAACCATAACACCATTTTGACAAATTACAGAGTTATTGCCCTTTGATACTTTTCCTTGTCCAGAGCATAACTTTAAACTTCAAAAAACCTTCATAAAATAATCAAGCACAATAAGAGGAAGTGCAGTGCACAAAAACTATAACTCTGTTCAGAGTAATTATAGAGTTATTGCCCTTTGTTACTTTTCCATTGCTTTTTCCTTGTCCAGAGCATATCTTAAAAACTACTAGTTGGAATTCAATACTATTTCATACAATGGTCAAGTATATTGAGAGGAAGCACAGTGTACAGAAATCATAACTCTTTCTGGACTCATTTAAAAGTTTTTGCATTTTGTTATTTTTTATTGTCCAGTGCATAACTTGAAAATTAATGGTTGGAATTCAATGAAACTTTATACAATGTTCAAGGGCAGTGAGATGAAGTGCAGTGCACAAGAACCATAACTCTAATTGGACTATTTACAGTTATTGCCCTTTGTTACTTTTTTGTCCTCTGCATAACTTGAAAACTTGTAGTTGGAATTCAATACAACTTCATACAATGGTCAAGTGTAATGAGAAGAAGTGCAGTGTACAATAACCATAACTCCATCTTCAGTATTTATAGAGTTATTGCCCTTTGTTCCTTTTCCTTGTCTTTCTGGACTTATTTCAGAGTAATTCAATAAAACTTCATCAATGGCCAACAACATTGAAAGGAAATGCAACATACAAGAACGACAACTATCTTTAATTTCCCACAACCATAACTGTATTTCAATTGTTTTACAAGGTATTCTGTTACTAGTTACATCCTCATTTCCGAAGCAGTCTTACGGGGGTATTAATCACATTTAGTGATAGTTCTATTTTTTGTTTTGTTGTTTGTTTTTTTTAAAGGAAAGATATTTCGTAAGCATATCTTCCCGACTCTGATAAATGTGGTGCGTAAATCGTTCTTGCTACAAAAATTAAGTAAAATTCATCGCCGACTGTCTTAATTCCACAGATTGTCTAAATACCCAAACATTTGCTCACATGTGTGAAAACAAAATAGCATTCACAAATAAATAAAATATTACTTCGCCATTGTTAAACAACATGAAATCTACACATGATGACTTCTTACGAGTGGCAAAATAGAAAGAAACAAGAATCCCTAAAGAAAGCCCAACACGGCAAAATTGAAAATGTTGCAGGCTCGGTTTGATTGAGCCTGTTCATGGACGGTACTGTCTAGTGCAAACTACCGTCCACGCCCGCCAGCACCGGCTTAAGCAGAATTCAACATTTAACATGAACTGGTAAAAATTTGAATTTTGAAACATCCGCAGATGTGTTCATATGGCGGTAATTATGGAACCTTCAATGACACGTTAGTGCCATTCCATGAAAAGCGGCATATGGTCCTTAAATAAAACTAGAACTCCGCGAGTCGGATGTGTCACCTTGTGAACAATATAGTTTAGGAGAAATGGCCAGGACAAAAATGATATTTGAAAATCAACAAAGGGCAATAACTCAAAAAATAAGAAACGCAGAGCAGCAGTTTCTGTGCACTGCACTTCTTATCAATAATATCTATCATCCTATGAAGTTTCAAGTCTAAAGCTTTTATAATTTATGAGAAATGGCCTGGACAAAAATAAAGTATGAAAATTAACAAAGGGCCATAACTCAAAAAATAAGAAATGCAGAGTACCAGTTCTTAAGCACTGCACTTCTTCTTAATGAGATCTATCATCCTATGAAGTTTCAAGTCCATAGCTTTTATACTTTAGGAGAAATGGCCCGGACAAAAATAAAGTATGAAAATTAACAAAGGGCAATAACTCAAAAAATAAGAAATGCAGAGTACCAGTTCTTGTGCACTGCACTTCGGGTCATTATAAGAAGCATGCATACAAAGTTTGAAGTCAATCCAACACATAATGACTGACTTATGCTTCGGACAAGCTTAAGGGGACAACGACGCCGACACCGCCGACAAAAGTAATCCCTATATGTCGCCTTTTTCAAGGCGACACAAAAAATGCGTGTGCCCTAAACGAGAAAACCTGGGCGGAACTAAATAAAATCGAATTTTGAAAGGGGATCCGAGGTTATGGAGCCTGCATATCACAGATATAACGTCAAATCTTCAAGGATCGGAAATGTAACATCTCTGATTGAATGTACGGGGCGAAAGTTAATAATTCTCAGAGAAACGCTTGGTTTAAACGTTGTTTTTTTTTTTAATTTTAAAATCACTACTCACGTTTACTGCGGCGGTAAATCAGTCATGCATCCGTAATAATAAAATAGTTCTGATATTTTAACCCTTATACTTTTAACTACTATATCGGGAAAATTAAAAACAAAACGCATTGTTGTAAAGTACTGAATAAATGTTTAAATTATTTGGCAAAATATTGTTTTTATTTTAGAAAACTACTACGCAGCGACCAAGTGTGCATGATGGGTCATTAACTAGAACGGTGCCGTTTGATTGTTGTAGGAACACCGTAGTGTCATTATCATGAATGTTCTTTTGTTGTTATAAATCATTAATAGTCCTTAAAATATTATTTTTAAAAAGACAAATAATGATAAACTGTCGCATAGATCATGCCTGCGTGATAACTTATGAAAACTTATTAGTACGCCCAATGAGGCTATACGCAGAAAACTACCATATAGCTGCTAGTATATATATTGCATACATTTAACTAAGAATTCACTGAAGGTGATGAACAAAAAGTTTGAAAAAATTATATTCTTGAACCATTTTCAAGAGAAAAAAAACAACACTTTTTAACTACAAAACCCGTAAGGACCCTCCTACAAAACTTCAGCACAAGAATACATTTTACATTAGCAAACTTTTAACAATACTTATATTTTCATCTCACATTATTCATCCATAAAACTTTTAACATAAAAGTATCTGTAAAAAAAACCTTATGTCTGGCAATTGATAGATCCCTGCTCTGACCTTTTATTTGAATAAGAATAAATTTAAACATGTGCTTTTTTGTTTCTGTAGTTGTTGTTTTTCTTAAACATGTCTACGGATTTGGACCTTAAAAACAAATGATTTTATAGATGAAAAATATTTTAAATATAACTATCCTGGCTTATTTACAATTCAGCGAGAATTGTTTGACCCATTTTACAGCCATTCTTTCATACTACCGTCAACCATTATCTCGACGTTTCTTTGACAAGTCTAATAGGTTAGCCATAATAAGTCCCCGATAGAATATTAATATCTTAATTATATAAGCGGCGTATTTCAACACGATTTTTCCCTAAAAAAAGTCGTCGGGTCAGTAAACTGAAACATCAAAAATTAATGACCTAAAGGAGAAAACTCCAATTTTCGAGCCAAAAATGTCAAAATAGATGTTTGAAAGCAAAATGACGACTTTAATTATTTCATGTGTTTTTAATAAATACAACGGTAGATTTTCTGTTATGCTCTTGAAGCGGGCTGCTTAAAACGGCAAGAAATATAACGCAGCTTCCAAACAAGATTATTTTAATTTGCAAATAGACAAAAATACTAATTATTTCGTTTTGTTTAAGCATAATTATGAGCAGCATATAATACCTTTTCCAAAATGTTATTTTAAAAAGTTTTTTTTTGTCATAACGAGTTTTGTTTGCAATTTTACCACGCAGTACAGAAATAGTTCTCCTCTATCAAAGTTTTGAATCCTCATCTCGTAAATTCAATAATGTTTCTTGCTTAAATTTAAACTCTATTAAGTTGTTGCATTAAATCATTGACATAATGTTATTTTTATAGATTCAGTAATGAACCTACGCGAATGTTATATTCTATTTATCACATACCCAAATTAAGAATTTTAATGTGCAAAAAAAATCATTTTTCATTGACGCGCTTATACACGCCTACTAAACAGTGGCTCTTTCACATTTTGGTGATCTGTTTAAATGAGAGCCTTCAACATTTCCGTTGTAGAGCCATCGACCAAAACAAAGCAGAAACAGGTTAACGTAGTTTGTAAAAATATCCATTTTGAAAAAATATGCTTGTTTTACAAAAACCGAAGAATGCCATGCCACGTAGAACATTTTCCTCATCAGTTTGCATGCAATTTCGATACGTAACACCCCAAAATGACGTTGCTAGAACTTTAACCAAACATTAACATGTGTGTTTTCTGTTACGTCGAGACACATCTTTGATGATTTCTTTACCGTTAAGTTAATGTCTGTCAAATTAATCGTGCATGAAACATAATCCTAACCTACCCTTTAGGTCAACACAAAAAAAAATATTTCAAAGAGCTTTGTTAAAGATAAAAATATTTACATTTGTTTCAACGTGATCGAGTCATCGACACGGTACTGGCGCCATCGGCAATGTGAAAGAGCTCTCGCAAATGTGATGGAGTCGAATACAATACAAGCATATAATTAGTGTCGATATTGTGGAATTATCCCGATTTATAATGATGGTCTGACTAAAGAATCTCATAGAATGAGATAGGTCTTTTTAATGTACGCATGTATTCTAGGTTAAATGAGGGTACACCCGCTCTTTAAGGCACTGACCCCGACTATGTCACCTTTTGTCCTAAAATGTAATAATCAACCAAAAGGTGACATATAAAGTTTGAATTCAGTTATTCACTGAATGATACTAAACATGTATGCAAGTCGATTTTGTAATGATACAATTTTGTTGCACGGCATCAAGGAGAAAAAGGTTTTGCTGCCATAATAAATGATCATATCTTTCGGACGAGTTTGACTGACTGATAAGATTATGCACCTGACACATGTTTACCATATGCATTGCCATAACGCACGATCAATTTCTATCCAGTTTTTCACAGTCGAATTGGGATGAAATTTTATCCAAAAAGGATCCTTTTTTAACTTTGTACATGTACAATACTAATAATGAGAAGATCCAAAATCTGGTGAAATATAAAAAAAACAATATCACACAGTAAGATTCAGCAAATAATGTATAATAATTTATGTTCTTTTTTAATGTTTTTTTAAGTGTAGACTGTTAACTTCGCAAAAAAATGGTGTCTTTGATCAAGATTTTTTGATTTGCTTTTTGAAACTTGGTCCTTCTTTCATTGGATTTCATCGGTGTCATGTGCCAAATATTCATTCCTTCATTGTTTTTACATTAACTTTTAAATAGTGTTGCATTGCTCTGGCAAAATTTACTTCGTGCTAAAAAGCCACACTTAAAACATTTCATGAATGAAAGTCTTTATCAACTCATACAATTTTGTCTATTCATGAATATTAATCGCCATATTCCACAATATCGACACTAATTATATGCTTGTATTGGCTTGATCACATTGGCGAGAGCTCTTTCACATTGTCGATTGCGCCAGCACCGTGTCGATGGCTTGATCACATTTAAATGAATGTAAATATTTCATTTTTAACCAAATCTCTTCGAAATAGTTTTAGTGTTGAAATGTTACATGCAATATTATGAGGGTCAACATTAACTTTATGGTAAGGAAATCACTCAAGATGTGTCACCTTGCGAAAGAAAACACACGAGTTAATAACGTCATTTTCGGGTATTTCGAATCGAAATTTCACCCAAAATGATGAGAAAAATATTTCTAATGGCATAGCATTCTTCGATTTTTTGAAAAACAAGCATGCACTTTTAAATCGGATATTTATAGTAACTGTGTTTACCTTTTTTAGCTGTTTTGGTCGATGACTCTACAACGGAATTGCCGAGGGCTCTCATTTATACAGATCACTCAAATGTGAAAGAGCCACTGATAAGTAGGCATGTTTTACGGAAACGCTTAATTTAGCGCGTCTTTACACTATTTCTCGAACGTAAATGACGTCTTGCCAAAATATATGCACGGCCGTGCAATACCATTTCTACGAGGTCGCAAATACGGCACGGGGTATATTGTATGACATTATGGCACTTAGTAAATGATAACATTAGTAGTAATATCCTTATCAAATGAACGCATACTGAATGTAGGCCAAAAGTAAATTTTCTTTGAGATGTCATAAATTTTTTATTTCAATTAAATCAGCAACGAAATATTAGGACAAGACAGCAAATGACTAAAACTTTTTTTTTATCAATTGGTAAATTTTAGAAAAGTTATTACATTTATGTTAGTTTTAATACACTGTACATATTACATTCCTTGTAACTTAAAAATGTGTTTGACATACAAAGTCTTCGAGTTCCATAACTTACTCTTGTGTGATGCATAAATATTTTACAATTACCTTTCTCATTTATAAAAAAAATAAATTGATATCTATATTCAGACTCAAAGATGGAAGAGTTTGATGTCAGATATCAGATGAATGGCAGGCAATTTAAATAAGCGACTGAAAAAGTGTTAAGGACCTTGTTTTGTTGCTGTTTTTTTTTTGTAATGAAAAAAATATTTATTCTGTAAAGATTTTCTTGTTATGTTGAGAAATATAGTTCGACTGATTGTCAGATAATTACCATGTCAAAATGTCTACAAATGTATACATATATCATGTGAATTGTGGGGCTACGTATATACTTCAATAATATCAAAATCATTGTAACGGTTGACCAACCGCATCCAATTACTGGGTTTTTGCGAATCTCCTTAATGTCAACGTACTGGGTTTGGGTGATGTCTTATACAATAATGGTGTAATAATTATAGGTGTCTTCCGATACTCTTCGGGAGTTATAGTAAAACACGGACCGGAAAAAATATACGTTGTATATATATATGGTTTAAAATACAAAATTTTTTGGATATTTGAATAAGTTTTTACCTGTATATGCTATACGACAATGAAAAATACTTTAATTAAAATCTGCACGGAAAAATAGTTCAAAACAGCAAATACATGTATGTAATTCATGGGTACTGATGCAAAAACCCGACATATGTTCCTCATCGGAAAGCGGGGCGAGAAATCGTTTTCTCTACCGAAAAAAAAATCCAAATTAACAATTATCTTCCAAATTTCGCAACCATTGGGCATTCAGAGATACATATTTCTGACCAGAAATTCCAAGTTAAAACAACACATTAAGAGCAATAAAAGCGTGTAATTTTATTGGGTTAAAAAAAGTAACTAAAGATATTATGCCTGTTTTTGGATATCTCAGGATAAAAAATAACATGAAATGTTCTTACACTCTTTGCTTAAACTCGTTACTCGTGTCAGGACCGAAAAAAAAAACAAAAACAAAAGCAAGAAGAAAATAAACATTTACAATTTATTTTCGTTAACAATTACAAAAAAACTAATAACAGGTTAAGAACCCCTCGAGCAAATAATTTTTCAGTTGATAGAGGTAGTAAGTAACAATATTTAATTTAAATATCAAGAAAGGTAATATTTTCCTGTGTTGTCAAAACGTAGTAGGATTAGAATTTTTGTAAAAGCGTAGTTTTTTATTTACTTTATGCATATAAAATGGGCGCACAAGGAAATAACATTCGAAAATATATAAAAACTGTCGTAGGGAAAAACCAAGCTTCTGTGTAAAGGGGCAGTTCAAGGTTTTTGTTTGGCAGAAGGAGAGGCGGATAGGATATGAACAGTATTGAACAATTAAAACTAAGTCTGCAACATGTTTTTCACTTTTTGGGTTTTTTTAAAATTTTTTCCTTTTAACTGGGGGTTATTTTCCCCTTAAGGTTAAGCAACCCTTTATTTACACCTTTAAATTTAAAAAGATCAATAACAAGAAAAATTTTAAAACGTTTGAGAAAAAATTATGTAAAACTGATAAAAATGGTTTTTAAAACGTAATATCGAGAAAAAACCGGGGAAATTTTTATTTATATCTGTATCAAAAAAATGTATTAAAAAATGTTAAAGGGTTTTTCGAAGTTTTGCACGTTTTTTCCATCCCTTACACACACTTTCCCCGTAAGTTAATATAAAAACCGAAAAAGGTAACATTTTTAAGTTTTGAACGCATAACAAAAATTTGGGCCCAAAAATTAAAAGCAACTAAAAAAGTACTTAAAATCTTTCCCCCGTATAAAATATTTTTTTTAAATTAAATCGATTTTAATTTGAAATTTTTGAAAATTTTAACTATTAACCCTAAACTTATGAAGAAAAGTAAAAAAAAATTTTAATGCATTTTTGTCCCCGGCGATTACCCCCTTAAAAAGGTTTTATTTTCGAACACAATATAAAAAAAAATAAATTTCAATAAAAAATTTTTAAATGAAAAAAACGTAATATTTATTTTTTGCATACATTTTTTTTTTAAATTGTTTTTTTTTTGGTTTTTTAACGGCAGGGGCCCAACACAAAACTGGCCATATCGGGGCCGAATCCCTAAAAAAGGAATGTTATGTAAAATTTTGTAAAGGACAACAAGGGGGGCCATAGGGCCCGGGGTTTCGCTCATCTGTATAAAGGAAACCCGGGAAAAGGGGGGCCATTTTTAAACCCCGGGCTTTTTTTTTAAAAAAACTTGGAAGACACCCATTAGAAGAATGTTTCACGATGTTAAGTTTTTTACTAACCACAAATGTAATGAAAAACAACAACTACCCCCTCCTTTCCACCCCCCCCCTGGCAGGGGCCAATTAAAACCAAAAGGGCTTTTTACTTGAACAAACTTGGTAAGACATCATAAGAAGATGTTTTCATGCTTAAAATCTAAGCCTAGCTCATTGGGTTTTTTTTAAAAAAAAAGATTTTTTTTAAGTTTTTACTAATACACATATAGGTTTAAAGCTAAGACACCCCGGGGGCGGGGCCACATATGACCACAAGGGGCTTTTTTTTAACAAACTGGGTGTAGACACATTACTAGAAGATGTTTTCATGCTTAATATCTAAACTCTAAGCATTTGGGTTTTTCAAAAGAAGATTTTTTAAGTTTTTGCTATACAAATACAAGAAAAATCAATAACACCCGGGGCGGGGC
>NW_026856930.1:0-23430 GCF_026571515.1 Ruditapes philippinarum | reverse complement strand
AAACAAGTTTATGGACGGTTGTACATGAAAGCTAGACAATTACCTAAACCTGATGCACAATGCTGTACTGCCGATCAAAGTAACATTAATCCTATGCCCATGTTTGACTTGTATGTATTAAACCATGATTATCTGTATTTCTAATGTTGTTTAATATGTTGTTCATCTGGTTCAAAATGTTTGTTTATTAAAAAAATGTTTGTTTAATAAAAAAATGTTTTGTTTTAAAAAATGTGTACACACAACATTGTTGTTATCTATGTAGTAGTCAAGGGGGTTTAAGTACTCCCTATCCATTTATTAAAGGCCCATACGTTTTGACGCCGTACGTTTCCCTATATATTTATTAAAGGCCTATAAGTGTCCAGCCTATAATGTTCCCTATCCAGCCTTTAATGTTCCAGCCCATTATGTTCCCTATCCAGCCCATAAATTTCCAGCCCATATTTCCAGAAGTTTCAGCCCATATTGCCCACCTTCACTACTTGTGAGAATCTTACATAGTAAAACAAGTCAAACAGTATCACTGTCATGTCATACCACCACAAGCTCTATTAGGGGCATGGGTGTCAACACACTGTGTTCCTGTATATGAATTTGTTAAAAATGAACACAATCAAATTATGAACTTATTTATTGGATTTTTATTACAATACTGTCTGTGAGTGTAATAAGTAACAGAATCAACAAGAGGGTCATGATAGCCAAAGACCACTCACCTGACATCCAGTTAGAAACGAGGACTGGTGCCCCACTGATAAAATGTTGTCTGATTCCCTACCTTGAACCCATCTATATGTGAAACATGTTATTGTCTAGTAGGAACACGACTTACAAGGAAGATCCAATCAAATTTTATATCTGACCTTGACTATCAAGGTCAATTTTAGGACAAGATTAAACTTGAATTATATAAGATATAAGTGTTGCCATTAGTGTTGATTTCTCCAAATATGAATCAAATCTGTCAACTATTGACAAAGTAAAGGCAATTAACACAAAATTTAATTAAAGGCCTTGAACAACATGGTCATTTCACATGAATAATTCAAAATATCATGTCAGCGCAAATGTTTTTGTATGCTTTTAAATCAGATCTGTCAATATATTACAGAAATCACAATTTAAGCAAATTTCAATAATGGTTATAGTCATTTCATAGTCAATGTCAAATTAGAACTATTAACACGTCGGTGTTGTCGTATATGTCCATATATCCATGTATAAATCATGTCAGTAAATAAATATGAGTAAAATCCAATAAGTGGAATAAAAAAAGTATGATCAATGTTAAAGTTTATAGAAAGCAGCATTTATTTATTTCCTTTCCAATAGAAACCACATATTTCTAATCTAATCTACAGTGGCTGAAGGATATAAAGGAACAAATCAACACATATCGCACAGACCCTGATCAGCTTTGGATCAGTGCATGGAAAGAAAAAGTGAAACTCGCTTGGAAAAATGGACACTATTGAATTACAATACATTCTCGATAAATCATTTCGATTACGACCCCTTTATGGAGTGGTATGCCCAAAGGATCAACTTCCAGAGCAAAACACATCAAGAGCTTACAATGTCAACACACATAACGCCAATCAGCCTGGAGAACATTGGGTGATGCTCTTCTTTAAAGAAAATAAGGCGATTTATTTTGATTCGTACGGATTACCACCTTTGAAAGAACATATTCAACCCTTCCTGGAGAAGAATGCCAGATCTTATACTTACAATCAGGTCAGATTTCAAAGTGGAAATAGTGTCATGTGCGGAGTGTACTGTATATTCGCTTTAGATACTTTGGTTCAAGGAAAGGATCTCGATTCTGTGTTAACAAGGACTTTTCAATATGAACCGAAATATTACAATCAAAATGACAAACAAGTCTGTGAATGGTTCAAACAAGTTTATGGACGGTTGTACATGAAAGCTAGACAATTACCTAAACCTGATGCACAATGCTGTACTGCCGATCAAAGTAACATTAATCCTATGCCCATGTTTGACTTGTATGTATTAAACCATGATTATCTGTATTTCTAATGTTGTTTAATATGTTGTTCATCTGGTTCAAAATGTTTGTTTATTAAAAAAATGTTTGTTTAATAAAAAAATGTTTTGTTTTAAAAAATGTGTACACACAACATTGTTGTTATCTATGTAGTAGTCAAGGGGGTTTAAGTACTCCCTATCCATTTATTAAAGGCCCATACGTTTTGACGCCGTACGTTTCCCTATATATTTATTAAAGGCCTATAAGTTTCCAGCCTATAATGTTCCCTATCCAGCCTTTAATGTTCCAGCCCATTATGTTCCCTATCCAGCCCATAAATTTCCAGCCCATATTTCCAGAAGTTTCAGCCATATTGCCCCCCTTCACTACTTGTGAGAATCTTACATAGTAAAACAAGTCAAACAGTATCACTGTCATGTCATACCACCACAAGCTCTATTAGGGGCATGGGTGTCAACACACTGTGTTCCTGTATATGAATTTGTTAAAAATGAACACAATCAAATTATGAACTTATTTATTGGATTTTTATTACAATACTGTCTGTGAGTGTAATAAGTAACAGAATCAACAAGAGGGTCATGATAGCCAAAGACCACTCACCTGACATCCAGTTAGAAACGAGGACTGGTGCCCCACTGATAAAATGTTGTCTGATTCCCTACCTTGAACCCATCTATATGTGAAACATGTTATTGTCTAGTAGGAACACGACTTACAAGGAAGATCCAATCAAATTTTATATCTGACCTTGACTATCAAGGTCAATTTTAGGACAAGATTAAACTTGAATTATATAAGATGTAAGTGTTGCCATTAGTGTTGATTTCTCCAAATATGAATCAAATCTGTCAACTATTGACAAAGTAAAGGCAATTAACACAAAATTTAATTAAAGGCCTTGAACAACATGGTCATTTCACATGAATAATTCAAAATATCATGTCAGCGCAAATGTTTTTGTATGCTTTTAAATCAGATCTGTCAATATATTACAGAAATCACAATTTAAGCAAATTTCAATAATGGTTATAGTCATTTCATAGTCAATGTCAAATTAGAACTATTAACACGTCGTATATGTCCATATATCCATGTATAAATCATGTCAGTAAATAAATATGAGTAAAATCCAATAAGTGGAATAAAAAAAGTATGATCAATGTTAAAGTTTATAGAAATCAGCATTTATTTATTTCCTTTCCAATAGAAACCACATATTTTCTGTTGAGAAAATTTGAATGGCGTTCATAATCTCCATATAGTTACACTGTGAGTTATGGTATGATCCAGATTTATTCAGTTTTTATTAAAAAAAATTTACCATAGGAACAACAGTGAAACAAAAGAGTATGTGAGAAGTTAGCAGTTAACAGTGAGCTAAGCAAAAAGGCATAACGATTTATATAGGAAAATCAATGATCTGCTGTTATGCTCAGCTGGGTAAGCAATCTAGCAGAGCATTCCAAAATAAAGTGTAGAAATGCTCTGCTGGTATGCTCAGCTGGCTAGGCAATCTAGCGGGTCATTCGAAAATATAGTGCGAAAAATGTTCTCCTGGTATGCTCAGCTGGCTAAGCAATCAAGAGGGGCATTCCAAAATATAGTGTAACAAGAGCCACCACCGGGCGGGGGCAACGCTCGACTTTTTACTTTTTCTAAAAGGAAACATAGAAAGGTTTGAACATATCTTAACGTTTCCTTTTTATAAATTTAGTTGGTCTGTCATGTCACATTAGTTTTATTTATCTATTTTGTATATATATAAGGCCGATGCCCCGTAAATGGAGGAATGTAACTGTATACATATACATCAATAAATATATATATATATAAATGCGTAGTTTTGCAATGCCGATGATCCAGGAGGATCTATGTTCCTTAGACAAATGTGTAGGAACGATTGTTGAAATCTTGGCATACATTTTTCATCCCAAATATACAGTACTCTATTTCGTTTTATTTTATCGTGCAGAGGATTAATTCGTTGTTTAAAATTCTGCCCACTTTTCTTCGGCTAGCGTTGTGGGACGAAAGAGCGCAAATGCAGTTGCCTCCCCTTCACCTTGTCACCCCATGATGGAAAGAACTCCAAGATGGCGATCGGCGAAAAAAAATCTGATCAACAGGTATTGTTTTAAAGTTGACAATCTATCTAGATATATGCCATAGTGAATTATTGCCTTATTACTTGGTTGAAAAGATCATTGCCTGGTTATGCATTTATTAAAGAATTAAGGCGTTTGTTTTGCTATAAAAAATAAATTTTGGGTGGTGAACTGTCCAGTACTGGCTGTCGGGTAATTCAGGAACCGTGAGTATCATAAAATGCTGATGGCAGATTTGTTATTTTCCATGCTGCAATTTTTTTTTGCTTGTATTATTTGTTTATACAGGGTTATTTTTGCTATATAACAAGCTTTAACTGCTTCTTCCCTGGTCCAATATATCAGACGTTACACTCACAATTGACATTTTTTTAATATAATGCTATGCGTTTATGAGCAATAATTATAACTATTAGACGTCAGGCTTGACCGACATAAACGGCTTGTTATAGTTTATGTCGGTCAAACCTGACGTCTAATAGTTATTGCTCATAAACGCATAACATCATAATAAAATATTAAAAAATGTCTATTGTCTTGCCTTTCAAGCTTTATTCAAAAATTTATCTATTTCTATTTCAATTTCATGCTAAATCATAAACAAAAACTCTCAAACGATGTACTTATCAATTTAAAATAAAATATAAACATCAATCTGTTTTGTCTATAGGCATTACTGGCTAATTAATGCACTATACAGATTGATTCCAAATTTTGGAACGGAAAGATATATTTGAACACGATGACAGCGCATGGGCAATCATTTCGTTAAGAAATATTCCGTTAGAATCTTCTGACTCTGTTAAACGCTTGCATTTGAATTAGCCAATCAGATTTGTGCACTATATGGCGGCCATTTCTTTATCGCCTGTATAACGAATTTATTTACATGAGAGGATTTAATCATGATTTTCGGATGTGACAGTTTAATTATTTTATCAAAAGGTATTAATTTTTTAGTTTTGTTCATAAATAGGTTTAAATTAATGTAAATACACGTTGTCCTAGTTTGTTTTCCTTCTGCCTGATTTTAAGGCAGAACGTGCTATGGGTGTTTGAGCAATAGAATCTATATATATGACGTTGCTTTGCCCAGCAGCAAAAATATCTCAAAGCGATGTCATATTTATAGGACTACTTCTTCCCAAACTTGACTCAAGATGAAAAATTCCAGTCCGAAAAAATAACTTTTTTGTTTAAATTATTGATGATAAAGAACATACATGTTCTTTTTTCTGGAGCTATGTAAATTCCTTTCATTTGAAGAAATGGCAAAATAAGCCACAGACACTTGGAGTGTAGACACCACCCTTCTCCACCCCTGAATATTAAAAACTGAAACCATTATTTTGAACAAGAACTAGTGTTAATTGTTTGCATATATTAGTAGTTGACACGGTTAAGTGTCTAGCACATGAACAAGTTCAAACAGAATTCCATAACGTTTTAAAAATTTAATTTTTACCAATGCTTCAATTTCCCAGGAATTTTTTTTCCAGGATTTTAGGAAGACAACCCATACCCATGGAATTGGGAATTTCACTGGTGTTTTGTTTAAAATTGGGAAAAAATGCATGACTGAAATTTTGCAGTGATTAAATGGATGCAAACATTAACTGTCTATGATAGCATCTTCAAAGATTTAAGCACTATTATAGTGAAGAAGCCCTTATTTGCAAAGACTTGAGAATTTTTATTTAATATTTTTATAGAATTTTTATTTTGTAACTTTCAATTGGGAATTTTTTCCTGTGGATTGGAAAAATAGTATACTATTTTCAATCGGGAATATGACCCATTAACGGCTAAAAAGTAAGCCAAAAAATCCCTTATTTTCTGAAGATACCAAGCTTGGAAATGTTAACACAACTGACCAACATGAATTTCAAGCATTAATGTTTTTTCGCATGCTATTTTTTTCTGGTGTAAATCAGTCGAGGTATATATCTCCCGTTACAAGTTCAAATGATATATATCTCCCGTTACAAGTTCAAATTGCTGTAAAACTATAAAAACTGCTTCAATACTAATCAAACTTGGCACAAATGTTGATTGGACATATGCAATGTTAGCGACATGCTCAGTCTTAAATTTCCTGTTACCATGACAACGAGGGACATCTCAAAATTGCCAAAAATCAATATTTTGCATTAATTTTTTCCATCAAAATTGATTTCAAAGTGCTGCAACTTCTCCATTGATTGACATAGAGTCAAAGGCTTTTAAGTGTAGGTTACACGTTACCTTATGATTGACCTGGGGTCATTTTTAGCCTCTCACAAGTCCAAAAATTTTCTTGGCGTTGAGGGGGACTACGCCCCCCTTCAAACCCCCCAAACAGAAAGGAGCACATCCCCCTTCTGGCAACCCCCTGATGTATCTTTTGGATTGCGGGGGGGGGGGGGCGGCACCGAAAAAGTGGTCACTTTTTTAAGCATCATTTCGCAAACAAAAAAGTGTGGGGCCTTAAATAAGGCATTTTTTCACTATTTGAGACAACAAATGGGGGTGAAATAGGCGTTAAAAGGCGTGTATATCGGGTAATTGATAAAATAAAATTATAATTATGCAAGTATATAGGCATATAAAGACTTGGCAAGAATGCACAAACATTGGTTTTTGAAGAGGTTGTTGTTATATTTTTTTCATATTTATACTTAAAGGAAGGCAGCTACAGATTTTTGTCATATTTTCATACATTTAAACTCACAGGTCCATGGGTCTGTGGTGTAAATGGGTTGTGAAACTATGGTTTTCTACTTGATATTGAAAATTATAAATAAAATACATGATATTTCTAAATTGAACATTTGGAAACGGACCAATAAATCTTTATTATGTTAGTTCACAGTCATTTTCTGCAGACGTGATAGCCATGTGGAATGATCAGTTGTGGGTAGATATATTTTGTGTCGCCTCATAGGGAATAGTGGCTATATATATAGGGTGTCTGTAGTGTTGTATACAGATAACCGGTACTTAGACCGTACCGAAAACCATTTCATATTTTACCGGTAATTACCGTTTCAAAAATTACCAGTATTTTTAACGGTATTTTCAACATAAAAAACAAAGAAAAAATACAAAATTGCAAAGGGAATCAAATAAAATCAACAATTATTTGCGTCAATAATATCATAAAATGAATGCGAAATGACTGTGATCCGAAATCAAAGTCAAGGGAGATCACTAGCGAGTACTTGCGATAGCAGCCATTTTCGTATCATTCTACATTAATTCAAATACTTGATACGGCATTTTTAGATCACTTTATGATTTATCATTCTTAAAAAATATAGTTACATGTTTTGCTGTAAAACATTTCTACAATTGCATTGAAGTATCTTTTATAATATACATGTCGTTGCTTATCTCATCATCATGGTGAGCTCTAGAACAAAGCGTTCTCCGGTCATGATTTTCTGATAATTTTTATGATATCGTTGATGTGAAGGTCTCAGACATATTTTATTTCATAACCAATAACATTTTCATTTTCTCAATTTTATTTTAATACATGTTAAATAGATATGGAATATTATTAACATTACAAAGACGCTTGAAAATTGCTTTCATCTATTAATAAAACAGATCAAAATAAAATTGCTATAGAAATAATGATTACATGATGAATAACGCTTTAAAATATCGGGTATCGGTGTCAATAAAATACCGTATCGTTTCAAAAGTATTGGTATTGTATCGTTTTGTTCTTAAAGATATGCAAGCCTAGTAGTCTGTCTGTCACAAAACTTTCCGGACTACTCCTAATAAACTACAGGTGCAATTTCATTTGAACTTTACATGAATGATCAGCATCATGTCTAATCTATTTGTGCATATCATTGGCATTTTCTAGTTCAATGGTTTTGTTAGAATGATGGTCCTTTAATGAATTTTATTTTTTTAGAGTTTGTCCGGACTACTTGTCTTACTACTTAAGCCTTTTAAATGAAATGTTAAAGGACTGATCAGTATTTAAAGCACTTATGCATATTTACCAGTTTTTCTGGATGAATGATTTTTGACAAAATCTTGCCCTTTGAAAAAAAAACACATTAAAAACCAACCCTTTTTCAAGTTATTGATTTTGCATTGCCTGCTACACAGTAGTAATCACATGATTCAAAGTAGTCATGATAGATAGGGATCACTTATCCATTGTATTTCTGTCCATCTGTTTGTTTGTCCATCTGTTTGTCTTTATGTCCATCAAAATTACTTGTCCAGACTTCTACTCAAAAGCTTCTGAAGCAACTTTATCAAAGTTTTACAGAAATGATCAGTATCAAGTCTAGTTTTGCAGATCATCAGCATTTTCCAGATCAATGATTTTGTCAGAGTTATGTCTGTTTGTATGTATGTGTGCATGTTTGTGTGTTATATAGATTATATAGTGAACTTAAAAAAAACTTCTTGTGAAAAACCACTGGTCCAATTTCAACCAAACTTGGAATGATTGATCCTTGGGTGAAGGGCTTTCAAAGTTGTTCAAAGAATTTTATTCCATGGAGAAATCTGGTTGCCATGGCAACCAAAAGGAATTATGAGAATATATTTAAAAAATCTTCTTGTAAAAACTCACAAGGCCTAGAGCATAGATATTTCGCATAAGGCATTGTCTGGAAGACCTCTACCAAGGTTGTTCAAATTATAGCCCTGGGGGTAACCGGTTTAAATTGACCCCGGCCCGGAGGTCATTGGTTTTCACTATATGTAAATATAGTAAAAACTCAAAATACCTTCTTGTATGATGGTACAAGGCTTAGAGCTTTGTTATTTGGTATATGATATCATCTATAAGTACTCTACCAAAGTTGTTCGACTTTCGCCTCAAAGTGTGCCCCGATCCGGTGGTCATAGGTGTTCCTTATATGTATATAGTAAAAACTTAAAAAAATATCTTCTCTAAATTGACAAAGGCTAGAGGTTAGATATTTTGCATGAGACTTTGTTAAGTGAATCTCTGTTCAAGATTGTTCAAATTATAGCCCTGCTGTCAAAATTGGTCCCTCCCCGGGGGTCATTGATTTTCACAATGTACATATAGAAAAAAATTTAAAACATCTTCTCGTCTGCAGGAACAAGGTTTAGAGCTTTGAGTTTTGCTTTATAATATCATCCATAGGTCCACTACCAAAGTTGTTAAAATTTTGCCTCTGGTATCAAAATTGGCCGGGGCCATTGATTTTCATTATGTACAGGAACAAAAACAAATGTTTTCTGAATTGCAGAAAGCTACAGCTTAAATATTTGACATGAAATATTGTTTGGTGGACCTGTATCAAGATTGTTTGAATTTAACCCTTAAGACAAATATTTGCCTTGCCCAAGGGGTCAGTGACCTACTTTCTTGTACTTTGATGAACAGCCATAATCTTCGGACTATGTGCACAGTTTTAGTTGTAAAATTGAACTTTGATATCAGGTGACCTAGATTTTGATGATATGCAGCTATGAAATTTGAACCATGTGTACAGATTAAGATGTAAAATGAAATTTGATATCACCTGGCCTTGATTTTGACAAAGTGTCTTACTGTGTTGTCCTTTGATGTACTGTCATGGTAATTTTGGTTATGTGAAATATGACCGTCACCATCAAATTCACTATACTCTGCATTGGTAGATTTCTGCTCTAGTCTTTTATTTGAATAACAATAGATTTAACCATTAATCTGATAAAAAGAATTAGATAGGTCAATGATTTATGCATTATTGCAATCTTCAATTGTATAGAAACAAAAAGATTATGTTCCTACATTACTATAAAGTGTTGTATTAATGCGGTGGCATAGCATTTTACACAAATGCAATCTTGTTATGCCCCCACAATGTGGGAGCATATAGCGTTGCACTTGTCCGTCCGTCCGTCAGTCAGTCCATCCGTCCGTCCGTACGTCCCGAAATCTTGTGAACGCAACTCCTCTTAAACCGGATGGCAGATTTTGCTAAAACTTACAGGGATGAACAACCTTAATGTGTAGATGGTAGTAAAGGAAGGAATTTTCGCTGCGACCAAATTTAACAGAATTATGGCCCTTTGTTGATGTTTTCACTATATACTATGTAGAAATTTTGTGAATGCAACTCCTCTTAAACCGGATGGCAGATTTTGCTTAAACTTACAGGGATGAACAACCTTTATATGTAGATGAAAGTAAAGGAAGGAATTTTTGCTGCGACCACATTTAACAGAATTATGGCCCTTTGTTGATTTTTTCACTATATACTATGTAGAAATTTTGTGAACGCAACTCCTCTTAAACCGAATGGCAGATTTTGCTTAAACTTCCAGGGATTAACAACCTTAATGTGTAGATGGTAGTAAAGGAAGGAATTTTTGCTGCGACCAAATTTTACAGAATTATTGCCCTTTGTTGATTTTTTCACTATCTACTATGTAGAAATTTTGTGAATGCAACTCCTCTTAAACCGGATGGCAGATTTTGCTTAAACTTCCAGGGATGAACAACCTTAATGTGTAGATGGCAGTAAAGGAAGGAATTTTTGCTGCAACCAAATTTAACAGAATTATGGCCCTTTGTTGATTTTTTCATTATATACTATGTAGAAATTTTGTGAACGCAACTCCTCTTAAACCGGATGGCAGATTTTGCTTAAACTTCCAGGGATTAACAACCTTAATGTGTAGATGGTAGTAAAGGAAGGAAATTTTGCTGCGACCAACTTTAACAAATTATGGTCATTTGTTGATTTTTAGTTTTCAACTTGTGGCACATGTAGTCCAAAAAATATTTGACCTAGAGTCATAAGATTGACAGAACAGTGGCGTGTGGGGGCATCCGTGTCCTATGGACACATTTCTAGTTTATACAGCAAAGCAAACATAATTTGGATCATATGATCTTGATCTTTTTTTTTACTAGTGAACACAGGGCCTGGGGTTTTTCTCCATCGCTAGACCTGGGAAGCCATCACATGACCTTGATAGTGAAACAACAACAAAACCGAAAACCAAAAAAAAAAAAAAAAAAATACTGCTGATAATCATGAAAATGTTTAAATGTTGATCATGTTATGTAAATTTAATTTCTGTTCTTCATCTAGTGGGTTTGAAGGTACAATACTAATATAATTCTAATTTTCTATTTGACGAGCATGCTAATTAGGGTTTTTCATACAATTATGAATTATATTGTTAAAGTACCATATACTAAAGTACAGTCTGTTGTTTTATATAGATTCATTTAAAATGGTCCTTTCTTTTTCTAAGGCTGAAGAATAAGGTACATGTAGTTTACATTGTAAATTTGTTGTTGAAATAATTGAACCATGTCATTTTTTCAGATCATTCTTTTATTTGTGCAAGTATTTGGGATACATTATTAGTACTAACCAAAAAAGTTGCTGTTCGTCTTGGATCACTGTTGATTATTTGTATTAATTTCTATAGTATTAATTTAAATCATTGATTTTAGTTGTTGACATATTTGTCTTGTAATTATTTATTATAATAATAGAAGCAATGGTAGTGCTGTTTCAACATAGTGCAATGATTGAAAAATTAAAAGATATAAAAACGTATGCATATCTTTTCTTTTAATTTTATGTTTTGTACATAAGTCTCTCCCCCCTCTTTCAAAGAAGAAGAAACATATTGTTTAGCAACATGACGTCTGTCGGTCCGTCTGTCTCGCATTGTTTCCAATTTAATAACTTGAGACAAAACTTCATGAGTACTTTGCGCTTGGAAAGAAGACGACTGCTATTGATTTTTGGGGTCAAGGACTTAAAGGTCAAGGTCACAGTAACCTGGTTTACTAAATTAGTTTCCAACAAATGGCCCTCAAACCTCATTGGTGCAGTGATCTTGGGAAGAACATGACCCCTATTGGTTTTGGGGTCAAGGGCTTTTTAAAGGGTTATGGCCACATTGACTTTGTATGCCATATCAGTTTCCAACCAATATTTTGACAGTAAATGGGCCTTTAAACTTCAAAGATGCATTGGCTTGACCAGTTCATGACTTATATTAATATTTCGTTCCAGGTCACAAATGTCAAGGCCACATTGACCTTATTTGCCGAAATAGTTTCCGACAAATTATTCGATCACTCGTGGGCACTTTGAATTCAAACTTTCAAGGAGTATGGGTCGTAGATGAACCCCTTGGGGTGCAAGGTCAAGGTCACATTGACCTTGTGTGCAAGGAACGAGTCCGACCAACAACTCATGAGCCATTGCCCTTCAAACTTCATAGGTGTATTGTTTTTGGAGGTAAAGGTCACATTGACATTATATGCCAAAACAGTTTCCAACCAAAATCTTGTTTTGGGGGTTTAGAGGTCAAGGTAATTGATATTGTATGCCGAAACAGTTCCATGTTGTTAGTTATGTTTATATTTATTTTCAATTCAGGAATGTTAAATTTGTGTTTCTTTGCTATTTAACAATTTCCAAGTGGTTTCTGTATTAGTTTTGTTTTTCTCATCCATTTACACCTACAATTACATTAGTCGGTTTCCCTGTGAGTTACATGATGGTTACTTATTCTTACTACCCAATAAGGTAGACTGTTTATCAGTTTGACATTTATGTACATTCTGTTCGTACATGTATTAAATGGTTCATTATGTATGAGGTTGTTGGTCTGATCCCTGGCAAAGACATATCAAACCTCATTTAAAGAAATAATGGTATATGAATTTTCAGAATGGATTTGAGCTCAGCATTAAGAAAAATGATAGCATAAACTGAATAGATAGGGGCGTCATTACAGTGACTTAACCATGTAAATCCAGTTTCTGAAATACAAGTGCGCACTCACGTACAAACACCCTGTATAGCAAGTCAAAACTGTGTATGATAGGACTCCAAGAACAGTGATAACTAGACGTGTTAGAAACCAGTAAAGAACTTATTTGTATTGATGTATGTCATATTTAACAAACTTAACAACGAACGAACGTTTTTTTATCAAACTTGCATATATAACATTTAGATCCCTTGGCACTTGTCAACTCTAAATACGACACTTTATCACTGCGGTATACCGTACCCCGGATATTGCTCGATATAATGAGGACTTTCATCCCATTTCGCGACTTTGAACCAGGAAAGAAGGCAAGTTCAGTGACGATATTTAGTCATTTTGAATTGGTTTGATATAAAATTTATAGAAAAACAAATACTTCAATTATTTCTCTAGTTGCTGAAAACCCAAAAATGTTGAGAAATAGCTTTGAAATGTAGTTAGGAGGTCAAATTCGTCTCTTTGCTCACGTGATAAATGAGCTCGGATCTGTCAAATTTGATGTTTTTGTGCAAATACTTCCGTAAAAGAAAAACTTGAATCGAGTGAAATGTGATAATGATGATAATGTTTATGTTGTAAATGTTCAATCAACAATAGAACATCAGATGACAGTGCATTTTGAGAATAAATACACATGTCAGTGTACTGAGTATTGCGTTGGAGTTGTTCGCCGGTGTCACGAGTATTGCTTTTTAGTGTAACGAGTATTGGTAATCAATATAGAGTAAATGCAAGCAGTAAAAACAGAGTATTTACTACATTTAATTTTAAATATTCCTTATTGTGTATACGAGGGTTGTCCAAAAAATTCGTGCACTGCAGTTATTGTCGTGAGAGTTATTGATAGAAAAACATTAATTATATATCACTTGAAGGGGAGATATATCTTAAATAAGAAAACAAAAGAAAAAAACATGTTACCGGCATGTTCTGAAAACGAATGGTCATACAGTTACCTTGGTAACGTAATACCGGCGCACGACAAAAAATTGGGTTAGTTCATTACTTTGATGCATCACAGTATTTTTTAAACACTTCATATTAACGTTAAAATTCAGGGAAAAGTGTGTGTACGTATTCCTTACGTCACTAGAAAATATGGCGTCATTTGCCCTATTGTAACAGTCGTATGCGGTCATTAATACTGTAATTACGTGAAAATGTCAGTCGCTAAACGTCTGGAAATACGGACGATCATTAAATTTGGTGCAAATATTGGTAAAATCACCAACAGATACCTACAAAGAACTTAAAAGGGCAAGCGGGACAAGTTCAGTGTCACCAAGGCTGGTTTTTAAATGGCACAAACACTCTGTGGAAGAGAAAGAGAGTCGGTAGACGATGACAACCAGTCAGGCAGACGTCCGTCCGTAATGCCGGCGCATGTGACGAGGGTTGTCCAATATATTCCTGCACTGGTGGAATATGCTACATGTACGTTGCATAAAAACAATAAAAACTGCACAATACGTTTCATCAATCATTCCTCTATTGACAGTAAAACAAATTATAACATAAAAAGCAAATACCACTTTATATTTACAAGCAAGAAACAATACAATTACAGTAATGAACTAACCCATTTTTTTGTCTTGCGCCGGTATTACGTTACTAAGGTAACTAAATGACCATTCTTTCACACGACACGCCGGTTACTCGGCTTTTTCTTTTGTTTTCTTATTTGAGACAAATTTCTCTTTCAAGTGATATATAATTCATTTGTTTTTATTAATAACTCTCACGACAATAACTGCAGTGCACGAATTTTTTGGACAACCCTCGTACTTATTTACACTATATGTGCAGAATATGCAGAGTTCGGAGGTACTTTACTGAAAACATCTGCGAATAATCCAGATTTTCATTCCTGCTCATGAAAAATCTCAGTCGAACGAACTCAGCAATTTTCTGTGTTTAAAAAGTTCTCGTTGCTATCGAAGGATCAACCTTTCCAGAATTTGTTAATAATTATTGCATATCTTTCTTTAAATAGTAAAAGAAATGCATCCAAAGTGCATTAATGCTGCCTCAAGATTGTAAATATTAGACGGTATTGAGCAAGAATGTCTATATCAAATATCAACCGACTTCCTACTATGCCAAAAATCCATATAAAGGTAACTTTCGGTCATTTGTACATACACTCTAGCAACGTCAGACCGTCTGCACGTGAAATTTGTTGCGTCATTAGCAATGAGTTACCGTATGACTGTCGAGCGGTTACAGCTCAAAAACCGAAAAATGGATTTTGATAAGATTATGATAAAGTGCAGCAGATGCAATAAAAGGTTTATGTTCCTTATAACCTTTTTACGTCATAAAGGCGTGCCTTGAAGGCTTTACAACCAACCCCTTTTGAGGCCTCAAATAGTTTAAAACGTGCGCTATCTAGAAATTTTGAGTTTGAGAAATGTTGTTCAAAAGAGTGATCACTTTTTCGGCACCCCCCCCCCCCCATTAAAAAGGTACATCAAGGGGGTGTCACAGGGGGGATGCCCCCTTCTGTTTGGGGGTTTGAAGTGGGGCAGTAGCCGAAAATCGCCGAAAAGATTTCGGACTTGTGTGGGGGGGGGGGGCTAAAATGGCCTCAGGTCGATTTAAACGTACCGTGTAATCAACGCCGAAAATCTTAGACTTTATCTCAATCAATTGAGAAGTTGCTGCACCTTGAAATCAGTTTTGATTGGGAAAAACAACGCAAAATAGAGATTTTTGGACAATTTTGAGACGTCCCCCGTTGCCATGGTAACCGGAAATTTAAAATTGAGCATGCTATTCCACAGGCTATGGTCCAGCCAACATGTTTGCCCAGTTTGATAAGTATTGAAACTTTTTTTATAGTTTCATAGCAGTTTGAACTTGTAACAATAGGCTTAAATCAATTAAAACAGGCTTTCTTTTTCGCAATATGCTCATGCAGTAAAAGGTTAACTTGCCCTGTAAAAATCTATTATAAATGTCATCTAAATATGTTTTTCTTCTCCTTCTTTTCAGAGATGGGTCTCTTTGATCACAGTTACTTGAGACATGTATTTAAAGATTTTTATCGTCAATTTTGATGGTTCTACCCTGCTCCCGACCCTGCTCACATTTTATTTCATCCATAGTGTGATTTTCAATCAAATGGGAAAATTAAATCTCTGTATTCACTGAAAATGCATTGTTGAATCTGGATATTTGAATAAATATCATATAAACAGTACATTATCAGCAAAATGAAATGGAATCGATAAACAGTCGTGAAAATTAGACAAAAAAATCGATTTTCCATACTAATGTGCTAATTCTGTTTTGCAATACTCTGTACACTAAAGTTGGGCTATTTTGCAATACTCTGTACACTTAAAATCAATACTCGGTACACTTTCTTGTATCTTTTTTGGCATGTATCTTTTTGTACTTTCACACTTTTTGCCTGAAATTTGACAAAGCATACTTGGATTGTGAATAAAAAAAAATGCTCGATTCAATTTTTTTATACTGGTAATATAATAATTTCTAACAATTTTACACTTATCGCGGTCAGTATTTTCCAGTGAGCAGCGGATCGGTTAGGGGTAGTTTAATCAATTTTACAGACACCTGTAATACTTTTACGTCTTTAAGAGCTACAAAAATACCTCTAGATATATAAAACCCGTTGAGATAAATGAAATAGCCATTAATTTGGAAAATATCGTCGCTGAACTTACCTTCGTTCCCCGTTCAAAGTCGCGAAATGGGATGAAAGTCCTCGTAATATCGAGCAATATCCGGGGTACGGTATACCGTAGTGTTTATAATGGTATCATGTATTACTGGAGCTGATCGTTGCTATTGACGTTTTATCAAGTTTTAAAACAAAACGTCCATTTTTAATAACAATCATTTGATAAATGGGGCCGTAGGATAAAGAGATACTGAAAATAAACCAGTTGGATAATAGGTAATTTAATAGATAGCAAAAAGTTTTGTATTGATTCTGTCTCTCTGTCATTATTAACAATGCGAAACGACATGTCATTGATTCAAAGGAACTTTCATCTGTGAAACGATATGTTTTAACGTCATGAATTTATTATGAATTTTAAATATCTTGTTTCCAAACAATTTTTTTTTTAAAAATTATTCAGAACATTGAAATTGGCAAAGCATGACTTTAAAGGCTCATTATGTCTGAGACATGCTTTTATATTCACGTATTTCTCAAAGCTTTTAATATTTAATCTACTGCTATAGTTTCCACAAATTATTTATTCGCCAATTATCTTAACCATCTGTTTCCGCTGATGAATTTTCGCAATTAGTACAGTTATAGTGATTTAATATTTTGTTTGGAAGTCAAAATGCTTTTTTTTTACATTTTGCTACTTTCGTGACAAATATTTTCAAAATAAAGCGCTTCTTTTTCAGGTAACAAACATCTGACATCCTCTAAAAGCATTATCTTAACGTTATAATACCGGTACTTGTTTTTGCCCTTTTTAAGTAGTAAAAGTTAATTCGATTCTGAGGCATAATGTGTCTTTAAAACTGTTAGATCTACATGTAATTATGTTGACAAATATGAGCCGTGTCATGACAAAACCAACATAGTGGGTTTGCGACCAGCATGGATCCAGACCAGCCCGCGCAGTCTGATCAGGATCCATGCTGTTCGCTATCAGTTTCTCTACTTGTAATAGGGTTTGTAAGCGAACAGCATGGATTCTGATCAGCCTGCATGCGCGGATGCGCAGGCTGGTCTGGATCAATGCTGGTCGCAAACGCACTATGTTGGTTTTGTCATGGCACGGCTGATATGATTTTCAACTGATTATTGCTAGGGCAAGCAAGCATCACGAGTTCTCGTCAAGGTTCTTATTCCATATTGATTAATGTAATTTCAAATTTTCTAATGAATCGTGATATATTTACATTAATAAATCAGCAAACTATCAATCAGTCTAGTATATCGGTTTATAAAAAATACATTTCATTTTGTAAATGATTACTAATAAACACTATACTTAACTTGACTGCAAGTAAATTTACTTATAAAAATAGTAATTATTATTATTATCAACATCATCAATTCTATGTCTTAAGGACACAAGGCCAACTTATTTTACTTAACGATGAGATAGTGTGCTGTTTTGTATGTGCAATATCTCCCCTCTAGAACCAAAACAAAATTTCTAAGTATATAGCTTTGGCACGTAAATATATCTTAAATATCAAATGAATATTACAAAGTACACTTGAAAACGAAATACGACGTTTTAAGAATCAATATGTGTGCACCCTACTCAGAGATATATAATATTTGAAAAATGTTTAATTAATAAGCGCGCATGCGTAAAACAGTCATTAGTGCTGGAAAAAAAATTGTCGCATAACAGAAAAAAATGTCTACCAGCGCGGTTCTATTGTTTCAGTTCTTTTTTTATTTTTTAGCTGAAAATATTAATTCTGCCTTGGTGGACAATAAATTCAACAAATATATTGAGCTATCGGATTTTGGTGGGCTAAATTGTCCCGCAGATAAAACCTTGTTTAGCTATGCCGACGGAGGGATTGCGCTGTGTGCTGCGAAATGTTCTAATACTTCCTCCTGTTACGGTGTGTTCGTCCTGGCCGACAACAAATGTTTTGGATGTACAATGCAATTCTCAGACAAATATTTAGCCCCGACATTGGAAGGAACGAAATATTATCAGCGGCAAAGTAAGTATCTTTTGAATCTTGTAGCCGTGATGTAATGGAGTTTTAAAATTGAAATTTGAAAGTGTGTTTTTGTTGTTGTTGTTTTTTGTCAGGGCATTCTGTTCTAGCATTTACTATAAAACGTCGTTGGTTGTTCTCAGGTGCCCGTTCGTGTTTGACATAATGCATGGAGGGGCACATGAGGCAAAAACAACAACAAAAAAGATCCAAAAAAAAAAAAAAAAGAAAGAAAAAGAAAGAAAAAACAATAACACCTGTTAGTAATATCATCCATGGTTGCCACTATTGAAAGTATTATAGGCTATTGTTCAGTAATATATATATATATATATATATATATATATATATATATATATATATATATATATATATATATATATATATATATATATATATATATATATATATATATATATAATTTTTAACTTGTTTTAAAGGGACTCCAATTTGGGGTTTTTTACATGATGGGACTGAAAATATTTTTTCCAGATAAATGTACCATTTGATGAAGGTTTTGACCACTAATCTTAGTGCAAAATTTCAGATCATTCGCGCACTTCGTTTTTCCGGAACAATTATTCAAATTGTAAGAAAATGACCCAAAATGAAAAGCGTTTAAACGCTTTTTACTCAAATTGGGATAAGAAAAGCATAAACATACGATTTTCAATTTATTTCAAAGTATATTTCTTAACTATATTGGCATATTTTTCTGTTTAAGGTGACCCAGCTCATTTATGTAAGAAATTCAAATGTTATGTTTTGGACTTTTGAACCTCAGTGGAGTCCCTTTAAGTAGTGACCAATCAACACCTCGAACACCTGTGAATTTGACGGTACATGTATACATAAGTTCAATGATGGGTTTTCAAGCCCTACAACTGCGTGTGTGTGTGTATTTGAGTTTATTTATACTCGCCACCGGTTGCCCATATGGGCAAGTCCTCCAGAAAGATGTTAATCAGTTTGGATTTGTTGGCAGACACAGAAAGATGCCCCAATTCCAGAAGCTTAGCGTGCCAAGTGTTTAAGCACCATGCACCGGACCTCGATTTAAAGTCTCATCCGAAAGACTGATTCGTAATTTTTGTTGCGAACCCACAATGTTGAGATTACAAGTCTCGCGCTCTCACCTATTGAGCTATGCGGGCTGGCATTCTCTCTACAACTGCAAGATATTGCCAGTCTATTTAAATACAGTGCATAACATGTACGAGGATTGTTCATAGATAAAATGGTCACCTTGAATTTTAAGTTTCCTTTCGTTTTTTAGTAAATGAATTAATTATATTATATAGGTAGTCGCTCGTTTGTTCTGCTTTTGCATTACCATTGTAACACGTGCCCAAGACAATGCACTGGTAAAAGTTTCATTGTTATTTATCGTCTTCATTTTCATAATCGAATATTCAATTTTACGATAAGCCGTCATGCAAAAAAGGTGAAGCCTGTTTATTTTGTAACATTTGGAATAAGGAAAATAATTTTCCATCAATAATCATGGAAAAGAATGAAAAATAAAGCAAGGGATATGGAAGAAATTCAACCTTAATTGTTTTACTGAATAAATAAATTAACAAACAAAGAATATTGTGTATCCTTTTCAAAATTATTTCGAGTGAATAATTGTATTGAATGTTAATGTACAAACATTAGAAGAACATGTTATTTTCTTCCGGGAAACACTGGAAATCGAGAGCAGATACATTTGTTGTCATAACAATGGCGGTCGTCATACGGGCATTCAAGATCTACTTCCGGTACTTGACAATCAGCAACATAGTAACACACTGTAAAACACAAACACGATTCGTTCACTATAAATAATGAAATACATTTAGGTATCAACATACTTGTGTAAAAAATATAGCCTGGAAACATTCGGATTTAGGTTTTTGTTTATTTAATACTAAGATCAGAGAAGCCAAGAAAGTGAATACACTCTGTTACAGAAAAACCGTGAAGCGACCAAGTATTTATCTTTTATTTACTTAATAAGTTGGTAACTTCGGTCAGATCGCCATTTTTGATGAAGTGTCGTGTGTGTTCATGTTAAGAAATTCGGGAAATGAAAAAAAGTATTGTCTTCTGTTCTTAATCTGTCAATGAAACTCGCCTTTTAACAACAAATGACACAATGGCATCATCTCGGCCCTTAATTAAGAACCTCGAACACATGTAAACAAATAGTAATTAATTATAGGAGTTGAAGACAAAATTAATACCAATCTAGCGATTAAAAGTCCACCTAAGTTTAGTAAATTTACAGATATGACAGTAAACTACGAAAGACCGGTAGGGACATTTCAACTTCACGAATTCCTGATTTTATCTTCATGAATTCACGATTTCAAATTCACGAATTCACTATTACCACTTCACGAATTCACTTTTTCAGTTTCATGAACTCAACTTCAATGAATTCACGATTTCAACTTCACGAATTCATGAAGTTAAAATCGTGAATTTGTGATGTTGAAATCATCCATTCTTGAGGTTTAATTCTTGAAGTTGAAATAGTTGAAATCGTGATTTCACTTAGTTGAAATAATGAATTCTTTGAAGTTGAAATAGTGAATTCATGAAGCTGAAATCGTGAATTCGCAAATTCCGTATGGATTCAGGAAGATGAAGTCGGGAATTCATGAAGTTGATATGTTCCCAACGGTCTTTCGTAGTAAACAGTGCATTATTCGAGAGGTCATCGGAACTATCCACAGTGTTCAGAATGATTGTTGGCGGCATTCATTTTCGCATATCAAATTAAAGCTAATACATTGCATTTTAAGACTTAAAACATTAAAGCCAGCCTAAACAAATTGTTACAAAATACGACTAAATTTTAACGAAAAATTATCATCGAAGAGAACAAATCGGTACAAAGAAAAATCGGAAAATATCATTTACGTTACTAAACACTGCGAGGAATGGTCCGTTCCGTTTTAATCCTTTAAACTGTATAAATCGATTATTGTTTTATGAAAAGCGTTTTACTATTTCATGTTACGAAAAAATGAATCAGTGAACATTATAACTACAATATCACCATGCACTTTTATATGACCGAGCGAACCGTGTACCAAAATTTTGCTGCTCTTTTAACTTTTGAACAGGTATGACTAAATTATGCAACGGAGATTATTTTGGTGCAAATGGCACAATTTTTTCTCAAGTTTGATTTTCTTGAAATATTGTGGTTGTTGGCATGCAGGTTTATTTACTGTTTAATCAAATCAAATGATATTAACTTTTTATATACATATTCTAATTAACATGCTTATGTCCTTTTTGGAAATTCTTTGTTGCAGAGGAAATGTTCCATATACTTACAAAAACATAAATCGAAAATTTGATAATTGAATTTTACACGAGAACTTTTATTTTGATACTACTTTCAATATAGCTCATTTATTTTAAATTTAGTGTGATTACATAAATTGTTTCCTTTGTAGAAAAAATATTCCTAATGCACCAAGAATGTGCATTTCTCCGGCATATAATCTTTTAAAACATTTAAAAATAAAGTGTAAAACAAACTTTCATTATAATACTATACTTAATATATATTATAAATTATATTTTGTTAAATCATTGTGAATTATAAACATGCATTGTGCCTTTTATGCAAAAAAAATCTCCTAATATTTTCGAATTAAACAAATCTTCCACAACTGCAAAAAAGACCTCTCGCATCTTTTTAAAGAAGCAAACTTGTATATATATTTAATGCTATTGTTGTTGAAACGCTTGATTATGATTGTCAGTCAAACGTTCAATCATAATTTTTCTATAATAGACATTATGTCAAATATTTACTTTCGTTATACATTATCAAAGAGTACACCTTTTTTGTTTCCATCTATAACCACGGGGTATAACTACATTACTTTCAAATACGTATTAAGTCCGAGGTTACTTTGTTTTAGAGCCGAGATGTTCCGAATGCGAATGAGGCTTAATATGCTAGTATGTTTGACATAATATTATGTCATAATATTTTGACATAAACTTTCAAAGACATCGTGAAAACGTTTATTCATAGATCCAATTATAAACATAACATACATTTAGAATGAGTAATCATAAACGAAGGTTAATCTTAAAGTATTGAGAGTTAAGGGTATTCCAATTGAAGTCTTTTTTACAAACCAAATTGAGCCATTTAAATTAGGAAATTGGGGAATTTAGGAGCTCACTTTCCATTATTTACTATTTTACAATCTGTGTTTAAACCATTACATACATCCAACACTGCATGTGCACAATCCACCATTCTCGTTAACGTCGGTGAGGTCCGGATGTTCACAGATGGGAGTGTTTGCTCCAGAACACGATGTAGAATTGTTACATTGATCATTCGTCGTACATGGCACACAGTCTACGTTGGCGAACCAAACTAAAAGTAAAATTGGAATCATTGTTTATTTACTATTTTAAAACTTTATATTTTCATTAAACAAATTGAAGAAATTATAATTTTTCATTGTTAGTTATATCATCACCGTTGTCGTTTTAACATTATTTTTATAATCATCATATTCCTTGTCGCCTTCGTCCGCGTCACCAATTACATCTTCAGCATAAATATGGCGGACCAGTACATATCCTGCCGCCTCTAGATCGGCACGAATGTGATCTTGGTCTGTGCACTGGTCGCATTGGTTAATTCAGTCGCTGTCAGCAATAAGGGTATCGTGAGAAACAATGGACGACACGGGAGAAAATGTGGTCACGTGGAAAGTGTACAAGAAGGGCCAGTTAAAAGATCCATTTATAATTGGCATGAAATAGGTAAGCCAAATTTTTTCAAGTATTCAAATATTTCCATGGTTGCAGTTAAAA